>NW_028327174.1:79667413-79970443 GCF_987537825.1 Furipterus horrens | reverse complement strand
CACTATGTTCAGCTCCACAGGCCTTCTTTCTATTCCTCCACACTCAGGGCCTTTCCTTTATTGAAATTGTTCTTATTCCAGTTATTCAACTAACTGGTTCCTACTCATTGATTGAATCTCAACTAATGTTCACTCTTTAGAGTGAAAATTCCTAGTTTGTGTCTTAAGTAGTCACTAACACATATCTTGTTTTATCTCATTATGTATATAGGTGACTGAAATGATCTTCACTTGGGATCAGGTTAACTAAACATTACCTAGTCCTGGCATTAGGATAGGAGCCAAGAAAGGCAGGAGCTTCTGTTTAACTTAAACACTATTGAGTGATCAAGACCTAAAGCACAGCGGGTGATTAATAATAATTTGTTGAATAAATTAATGAACCTGCTTTGATTATCTCACAGAATGTTTGGAGATTCAATTAGATAACAATTAATAACAATGCAAAAGTCCTGAAATTTATATGCTAAGTTTTAAACTACAAAATTATTTGATATGTATTATCTCACTTAAATCTGTAAATTCTACAAAGGAAGACTGGCATGCCTGAGGAAGCAAAAGCTTGTGGCAGTCATGACTTCTCTAAGCTCTGAAAGATAGTGCGTAAGTAAAAGCTAAGCTGAAATTAAAATGTGATCTTCAATGAACAATTTGCCTTATTCACTATTGCCAAATAAAAATGTGAATGAATATATATGTGTAGAACTGTACAGCGCAGAGCCCCCAAATAAACAATAAATTGAAACTCTTCAGCCAACTCTTTAGTTTTGTGGGGAAATCATTAATTTTCTGATATTAATGATGAGTCTATGCAATCATTGCCTTTTCTCATACAATATGTTACTATGGTCTGACAACTATAGTATATTTTACTTCAGAAATGCTCTTTAAACTGAATGAAGAGGAAAAAGGAATTATTCATTAGCTATTAGTCTGCACCATTATGTATCTGCTTGTTATGTGTCACATACCTAGATGAGACTTAGCAGAGAAACATAGAATTGAACAGTGAAGTTAAAGTGCAATATTCTTCAAATAATGTGTAAAGAAAAGTAAAGGATTCAGCAGCAAGACAAACTGATGAAAGAACCCTGCAAATTATTATGTGAATAGAGTCTTCTTCTCAACTGGACTCAATTACAAGTAGCATTTGGGACCTATTAATTAACATGCACTCCACAAATTCCCTAGAAATACTCAAAATTGAAGCCATTTGGAAATCTAAAAATATAATTTATATTAATTTTCTGAAAAATGATATAAATTTAAGACTACTGAGCTTTTCCCCTAAAAACATGTATTTCTGCTGTGAAGATTAGGAATTGGCAGGAGAGGGAGGAGACAAAGGCTGGCAATTCCATATTTCAACCCATTATTCACTCAGTACATGGACAAAATCTTAAATAGAATATATAACTTCTTTCATACACACACATACACAGCACTATCTTAATGTGTTAGATTAGCATTGCTAGGAAAAGCATTTTCACTGATTCACTGAAAGAAAATGTTCTTCCTGCAGTCACTGAAAATTCAGACCATCAATGTGGTCTTAGCAGAAGGATGTTTAAAAATAACAAGGAAAAAGCACTTAAAATGCATACATGGGACCCAAGTTTGGACATGTACAATTTGTTAGTACTTTTAAAACCAATTTATAGTATTCTAATTATACTTTATAAACATCTCAATAATTCATCACACTGACCATAATAAATATGAAAATTGATTACCTACTTATTTATCTAATTCCATTGTGATCAAAATATAGGAAGAAAGTGATTACTCAAAAACTACTCAGATAACTGTTTCTTCTGTGAAATAATTAAAGTTAATAAAACTTAGTCAAGCATAGCTCAAAAGTATATAGTAATATATAAAATATTTTTTCTGATATCAGTGTGCTTTCAAAATCATTTAATATATATTTAATAATGGAAAGACTCCAAAAAGATTTTTTAGCTTCTGCTTAAATTTTTTCCCACCTTCCAAATGATGACTTAAAGGACTCAAAACACACAAATACATGCAAACACACTCATAAATATAGATATACATACATGCATAACTATACACACAATAAGCTTTTAAGAGAGAACAAGAAATTTAAAATTGCATACACAGAGAAAGATGCAATTACCTCAAATAATTACCATGATTGAGACTGAATTTGAGTGCACTTTCTTTTTGTCTATTCCCTTATTCTTAAAGGAGATTTTGTATTATGCGATGTTCATTATCGTAACATATTTTACTGGTGCTAAATTCTAAAATTAATTTGTCTCAGAATCCTTATACAAGGGACATTTAACAGCTAATAGATCACGCCCATCGACAATGTTTGCAAAAGTTAGGTATATTCTTCATAATGTCGTTTTATGTATCAATTCTCAATAAGAACTAAATATACAACAATGAAAATCAGTGAAGATGTTACTTCAAGATAAACTAAGTTTAGGTGTACATTTCAGGGTGCTTTTTTTGTTTTTGGGGGGGTTTGTTTGTTTGCTTGGTACAAACATAAAATTCATACTTCCCAGATTAAGTATTGGAACTGTCAGCTCTTGGGCCACAAATAATATATTTATAATTTGTTTAGCCATATTTAAAATAGAATTCACAAATCAGTAATTACTCATGAATGTTTTTGAAATAGGAGATTCTCCACCTCTGGGCCTGCACTGCACCGTCAGGGGGAGTTGAGTGCAGACTGCGCCCTCAGACAGCACTTGGAGCTGTCCCTTCTGTCTGTAACCAGACACACTTCACTCATTTTAATTACCTGCCTGGGTCTCATTTCAGCGGATTAAAGAGTTCATATCTCTTTCCAAAGCTATATGGAAAAAAAAAAGAATGCGAACTCAACAACTAGACTGTGCTCAAGAAGCACTTCAGGATTCACCTGTAGCCCAAACTACACAAGTTACATAGTTACTGGTTGATGGCAAAAAAAAAAAAAAAAAAGTTATTAAATTCACAGAATTTTCTTAAATTACCATAAGTGTATCTTTCACCATATCAGAATATGTTCCACACAGACATAAGAACAGGTCACAATATGCTGCTAAAATAATAAAATGGTAATTTCTTGTGAGCGGGCAGAGAAAAAAATTTCCTCCACAGGACTCTAATCATGACATTATTCCTTGAGGATAATTCAGAAAAGTCAAATTTATTTACTTGTTTAAAGTTGTGCATGAAAAATGTGGGTAATGGGATGGCAAAAATGAAATGTTCACACTTCTTAAAATTTAATGCAGTTAGCATAAGTTTTTCTGGGTTATGTTGAATTGAGAAAATATGTTTGTTTCACCCCACTTGCTAATATATTAAAAGTTATTTCTGAGAGATTCCAATTCAAATTTAATTGTTACAAAACAAAATTTACAGACTGCTTTAGAACTTTTAAAGTACTTACAGCAATTTTGGTATTTTAAACTTAAAACTGCATGTTGGCAGAGTCGAAATGTCTCCTGACTTTTTGAACAGAAATTCCAAGAGGGAATTTCCCTTCCTTCTCAGAGTGCTCATATTTTTTATTTAAAAGGTTCACGCAGGATACTCTGATAAAAGACCTTTTGTGATTAGCTGAGAAAATGTCTTAAAAAAAAACATTCAGGAAATTTTTCAGTTCTGCAACAAATGTCGACACTGAAAACTTGGCAGATGTCTAATTATTGTTGCAGTTTTTCAAACAGACTTTTTATGACTCACCAAGATTATGAAATCAGCTCCATTAAAAGACCTCTCCTATATTATGTCAGAATATCCTGATTTATATGCTATCTGCTGAGACTCATTGTGTTCAATCTGTCTTTGCTGCAAACATGGCAATGCATCTTGTTCTCCCTCTATTCCATCCCCTTCCTCCATCCACTCAGCATAACCTCTGAGGCAGTAAATATCAATTTTTCCTCATAAGAGGTAGATAGAATAACCACATTTCCGGGAACCCCCAGAACAGCTAATGTCGCCACAGTCCGTTTGTAATAAATGGATACTTAGTTTTTGATACTATAAGACCAAGTACGATGTGTGATAAAGACTTTATTCACAGATATTTGATTAAAACATCTAATTAAATTATTCATTTATAACACTCAGTTCAGCAATTACCCATATTTGTCCTTAGCACAGTTCTCTGAAAGAACATATGTGCTTTTTGAAATAAAAGTTATTAATGCAATCAAAATCTGCTTTAAATGTACAAACTAATTGTTAAGGTTACTAATGGATGACAAAGTTGATCTTGAACTTTCCTTCAAATAGTTTATAATAAAATGGGTAAATTTAAAGTGTACTAAAGTACTCTGCTAAAGGAATTTAGAAAGAGAATAGAGCCATGACTCCTGCTACCTTGAAAAAATTAAATACTTTATTATAAATATCAACTGAAGACTGTTAAATTAGTCCAATGAAGTATTGAGTCCAATCTACAACAGAGAATCAGACTGTCAAAATCAAACTCACAACCATCAATAATTTTGCCCATGCGAAATAATATCAAAGGCTCAAAAGAAGCAGCAGGAGGTTCAGGACATTGAAAACAGTTCTTCAGATCCTCCTTTTGGTGTCAGATGTGATTTTGGGGGCCTAGAATACATGTGGTCTCTATATGAGGTTTTTGGATTCTACACAACTAGGGGAGTTTCAATGAGGTTTCAATTATGAAACACATTCGCTTTATACCCCGAGGGAATTGCATGGCTGACACAGCATTCTCTAGGTAGCCATGCCTTCTAGGTTCTAGATTCTACTTTCCAGAGATAATTGTTTTGCCAGGAATGTCCTGAAAATGGCAATTCAGACATAAGGCTCTTCCCCCTAGCAAATATCATTAGTATATATACCCAGAAGACAAAACATTTAGACCAGGTCACCTGATTCCTTTTTGTTCCCCAGGGACCTAGCCCCATTTTGCAGAGAGCTCAAATATCCAAATATGTATGGTGATAAAATATATGGATCATAAGATATATGTATATAATTATGTTGTACACCTAAAACTATTATATATTGTTTATTAACTATAATTAAAAATAAATTTAAAAAAATTAAATGATTTCTCCAATTTCTCATCTCAATCTTAGAGAAATTTAAACTTCAGAATCACAGGATCATATGAATTATGATGCCACATAATTTGGAGTTTCAAATGACTTCAGTTCAAATTCATATATCATACTATAAGTTATTACTAAATTAATTTAAACAGCAAATATAGCAAGATGTATACATATTCCCTACTATAATAAACATTATTGTCCAAAGATGAAGCTGCTTTTCTTATTGAGTTTTGTATTCAATAAGTAAACTTAAGTACAGGTTACCTGAAACTGTATGAGACCCTGAATTTATAAATTAAGATCCCAGATAACCTTCCTGCCTTCATTAAGTTTAAAATGGAATAACTATATATAAAGGGGGAACAAAAAAAAAAATGAAACTCTGATGAGGAAACACTTGGATGCTATTAAAAACCCATAGCAATAATGCCTAACCCAAACCTAATTGTTGAGGAAATTTTTCACAAGGAACAGCTAGTCTAAAGAATTTTAAAAGAAAGACAAAGAAGGTTGGAGAAATGAGTGTTCAAAATCAAGAAAACAGTGGATAAAAAGCCCAAAGTTCATAGAAATGTGATATGTTCAAGAAAATAAAATCAGTTCAGTCTGGCCCAAGGCAAAACTGGGGAACTGAGCAGAGGCTCCACCAGGATGTGGTTTGTAAGTTTTGTTAATACATTTGGACTTGAGTGTAAGAACAATTGGCTGCCACTGAAGGTTGTTAAGCAGAAGCATGACATGATCACATAAGTCTTTTGGAAAGATATAATCCACAAAATGGGGTAGGACAAGAATAAATGTTGAGGGGGAAAAACGAGGCCCTGTTGCAGGAATCCAGGTGAGAGAAGGTAGTAACCTGAGCTTGTGAGCTGCTTGAGAGGTGTGTGTGGATGAAGAAGAGATAAATTAAGAATTAACACCCAAGTTGATGGCTGGGAAGCTAGTAAATATTTGCCGTTCACGGAGGTAGAAAACACAGAAAGAAAAGAGAATTGTGGAGAAAAATAATGAATTTATTTCCTTGTGTGTTAAATTTGAAAAGTTGGAATAACTACCTATTGTGTTCTATGGGAAGTCAGCTAACTAGATCTGATGTTAATGAGAAATATCTGGTTAAATTTAATTAAAAATTATTAGCATATAGTTGTAAATTAGAGTCATGGTGTTAGATGCAATTTAGGGGGGGGGTACTTTCTCAAAAGAGAAGGAACATCAAAAAAACAAAAACAAAATAAAAATAAAAAACTAGTGTGGTGCCATGGAAGGCCAAAGAACAGAGTATTTTAAGAAGTCAACATGTTCGATGACACTAAAAGGTGAATGAGAAGTACTCACTGCATTTTCTAAAACAGGTGGCAACTTTGAAAATAGAAATATTAACACTGGGGGACTAAAATCAGATCGTGTTAAAAAAGAAATGCAATAAGGTTAACAAGCTAAGAAAGTTAAGTTCACAACTCTTTCATGAAAGTTGCACACAAGAAATTGGAAGAGTTATGGAGGTAGACAGTAGGTCAAAATGACATTTTATTATGCTTACTTATTTAGTTTTATAATAAGTGACAGTCTTATTTACAGATTGATGCACAGGTAAAAGAAGCAGAGGAAGAAATTGAAAAAGAGAGTACGAAACCTATAAGACATGGTTCCTAGAAAAAACAGGTGGAAGGATTAATCTTAGAAAGGAGAAGTGAAAATCAGAGATGAACAAGTTGGTTATTTTAGTGGTGGGAGAAAGCGAGTTTCTACTTTTAAGTCACTGTATTCCAATTAAGATAGGATACTCAGCCATCTGCTGAAATTGAAAAGGGAGATGCAAGGTCAAGAGTTTGAAGAGGATGGAAGTTCGAAATATTTTGTGAAAATTAGGAAGAAAATTGCTAACTTGAGAAACAGACAGACCAAAATGTTTGGAGACATTGTAAAGTAACCCACTGATGGATTTGGGAATAGAGGGATTATTAAATTCAAGAATGAGTCACTCCCTTTTGGGATATTCCTCCTCAAAACCACAAAAAAGATTAATCATATTTAAAATCTAACCTTGGTTTTGTCCATTTCTATGAATTGTATAGCTCAGGAATCATGATAATTAAAATAAATGGCAAGCTACAGTTTTCCAAAACTACTTACAAATCTCCTGCCTCTACATGCCAAATGATTTCCTACCATATCAAAATATCTCTCATAATCCTATTAGAAGTATGTAGTCAATTAATTATCTTCCTTTATGAATTCCTACTTTTTCCTGTGACCCTCTCCAGTTTACTCTGTGTTTACCTCAGTTTACCCAAAAGCTTGGAAATGTATAATTTTTTATTATCAAATGGTGTTCACTTGTGGTTAAATACAGACTTTGACTCCCAAATGCCTGAGTCCAGACCCACGTTCTGCCCCTTTCAAGTGCGAGACTTTGGCAACTTACTGACCTCCTCAGAACCTCATGCTCTCACCTGCCAAACGGGAAGACTAACCTTATAGGATATTGAGACGATTTGAGACACTAGAGGGTCTTATATCAATGCCTAATCTGTAGTAAGTTCCCAGTAAATGTAAATGATTATTATTTCACTGCATCTGTGGGATATGACAGGCATTCCTGTTACCGCTGCTCTTCACTGTATGCTTTTCTTTAGGGAATGTGTTTTGATATGAGGCATAGTTAGGTCCAAAGTTCCACACTGTAATAAGAGTCTGTCTCACCAATTTCATAGGCTGATGCTTTTCAAAAAGACTGATTACCAGGAAAACCAAAAGGAGGAATTCCGAAAGGTAGAAAGAGAAAAAAATAAGTTATTTTAGTCCCATCTCATTTTTAAAATTAGATCGCTTGCCTATCTTTTTCTGGGACCACTGTACTTGGGCCAGAGACTATTTTCATGGCTAGGCTAAATAGCAAGCAGACCTTACTGACTATAAAGGCTGGCAGATCTGGTAATGACTTACAGAAGGAGACTGTGGTGCCTACTTGTCTGAATAATTTTAAGGACTTGGCAGATAATTCTCCAGGACTTTTTAATTGTAGCCCTCTAAAAGCCAAAGGACAGACTAATGACCTTTGAAGCTTTCTTTCATTCTTGACTCTATGAGCAGAGCAAATTCTTAGTTTACCTTAGTATGATATATTTTACATATAATGTGAATATGATTCATTCTAATTGGACATAGCATTACTGCCAAGGATGTTCATGGATAAAGCTCCTTCCTGTCTTCTATATAAGGCAGTTTCCTGCCTGTTGTTTAAATTACCCTTACATGCAACCACTAACTCAAGTCTAGTGATGATTCAAGCCAGAAACAGTAATTTTATTTATATGATGACTTGCAAAGAGGGCAGGCTTGCAAAAGAAAAACAAATCTGGAATGGACAATGAATTAAATCAAAGCTGCTTTGTACTTGGGATGTATTCCAGTAGAGTATGATAGTCTATCTACAGAGGTTTATAATGACTCTGCCAATATTAATTATTCCTCATGCAACTTATCCATTTGCAAGGAACCCAGGCTAATGCTAGTAAATGTAATTCTCAGAGTAATACCTTCCAGCTGAATGATACAGAGCACAACAGCTTTAGCTGTCATGTGACTAGTTGAAAATAAAAATTTTCAAGGCAATATTTCAGAAGAAAGAATAAGTTCAGACAGTTCAAAAGTTCAAAATAAACATACTTCATAGCTCCATCCGAAATGGCGAAGGAAGGCTTAGTGAGGGAAATGCTTACATCTGATTCCGTTGGGATGACCCAGCATTCACGGTGGATTAAATGTAGTTAGCCCCTGTCTGCTTGAGCTTTCCTCTCTTGCTGTCTACCTATAAATGATTTCACTGGCTGAAACTGCATTTTATATATATATCAGATGTAAAAGAGACTGACTTGTTGGTTGGGTTGGTATAAACATGTTGCCACTTATTGATGGGAAACCAAAAGCCCGCTTTCGTGAATGAAGTCAAAAGTAATTTTGTGGGATGGGAAGGAGTCAGTTTGAAAGTAGTATAAAAAAAGACTCTGGGTTTCTGATGGATGTTAATAACAGCATGAGAAAAAGGCTCTTCCTGGTCATGTTTTATTGCCGTATTCTATCGTCTGGATCTAGACTTTCAAAATGGAATACATTTGCCTGAGCGACAGAATGGACTTCTCCCAGAGACATGCCCTGACAATCTCATCTCCATTCAGTCACTGAAATGATGTTCGGTTTGACTCTGTGAAAGTATCTTTAAATTTGGCATTGTTATAATTAAAATAATAATAATGCTGTTTTATTTTCCTAAAACTCTTTTCTTTACCATTAACTATGTTCCAGGGAGTTCTAAGATATAAGTGAAATGCTTTTGTTTTTAAATATCTAAGTGAAGTGACTCTAATTAGGTTATTTTTGAAAATTTTTAAGTCCTTGTTTTTTAAATTATCTTGGAATCACTCTGTGTAGTTCAGTAGCTGGATGAAAATGTAAATTAAATTCATATTACATTTTCTACAGATGGATGCTCACTCATCTTAACTGTATTAACTAATTATCAGAAAGAGTCCATTATTTGAGTTAGATTTGATTAAAACTGTAGGGAAATGATTCTCAACAAGGACTAAAAATCCATTTTAATGTAAAACATATCCTTGAGCTTAAAACAAACATTAAATATGATATTCTGCATTATTGTATGTTAGAAAGATGTGTTAAGAAATTAGATTTTACCTAAAAGCCAGTTGCAGAAGTTTAGGAATAGTACAATGAGTTAAAAATAATTTTTTTAAATAATCAGAAATGTGTTCTCAGTTATAAGATGAAAATAAATTAAGCATTTTGAGGAGAAATATTAACTACTTTTTAGTTCATTTCACATAGAGAAGCAATCTTATAATCAGAACAAACTTTAAAACACTCCAATTAACCACTAAGGTCTATAGTTAACTATAAAATTTTGGAACAATGGAAATTATCACACCATCAAAGGTTTTTTAGAATTGTTAAAGTTTGTGTGGGAGTAGATATAAGAAAGATGGGTATGTATTGAAATTTTTGTAATATATCATTTAAAAGACCAGCTTGCCCATTTCATAAATGCTCAAACATGAAGCAAAAAAAGCTATGTGATAATTAAATAGAAAAATGCCAGTGTCAAGAGTCCTTGAGACCTTCACACTCTGAATGTGAATATTTTTATATCTCATGTTCTCCCTGTGTATACAGATGGCTAAAATTTATGGAGAATGGAATGAGGAAACAATCTATATTAAAGGACTTGTAAAAATAATTTGCATGAGGTAAATTATCTGACTTTGAATAGTTTGAAACCTCTTACATTGACACTCCAGGTCACAGTTATGATCAGGCAAGCATTTCCAAATTACCATTGTATTTAACCCCAGATGTATTTTCCTTATCTTCTTTCTGAAGTTAACACACTCTGACTTACCAAGGTATGGAGACATGATGAATATATACAAGCAAGACTGATCACTGAAATCCAACCGGGAAACATTTATCTCTAAAGTTCTTCATAATATGGCAAAGATTAGAAACATTTGTAACACAGTTAAAACCCTGTCAGTCACAACCCAGACAGGTAGACAGAGGAAGAGGGCACCTAGCCAGCAATTATAGGAAGATGCTGTAACTGTTCCCTTTTCATCTGCTTCTGACCTCATCCTACCCCCACCCTTACCTCCTGCCAAATGCAATGCGCACAGCCCTGTTTGCTCTTGTACATGTACACATGGGCAAAGACCTACGAGAGAAATATTTCTGTTCATTCTCAGTGAGGATCAGGGGCTAGCAAGCAATATTGTTTTCAGGTAAAATGTTGCTCTTCTTCATATGTGTTGTGTTGTAAGTCCACTGATAATGGGAGAGAGGCATTAAGTGCTTTGCAAATATTTTTAAGACAACTAGTCAGGAAAAATAAAAACTGACATCTGTTAAGTGACTTACATTATCTTTGAACATTGGTAGAAAGAGAAAAAAAATGTTTTTGTGTGTTGTCCCCAAAGAATGGCTTATTCTCTTAGTTTGCTAATAAATCAGGGATATTAACAATAGCAGAAGAGGTAAATTAGTGGGATTAACAAATAACTACATTAATAATTTTGTACTTATTGAATACTTAAAAATCACTTGTATATTTCAGAATATTAACAAATATGTGCATCGATCAGATGTATAGCACTGTGTTAAATGTAATAGAGAGTATGTGGAAGCATGTCATACAATCCACACCTTTTTAGGAACTTAGATCTTCTTAGGGAGACAGCAAAATATATCCATGGGGAAAGTTAAATAGTAACCATATATTAATAAATATAAGCCTAAATATCATTTCTTATTTGACCTGTGTGCAAATCTTTGAAATGTTAATACTATGCAGACACTAGTGTAAATGTTAATATTGAATATTACACATACACGAGATTTAAAATGTAGACTTACATCATTTTTTAAAACAATTGCCCCAAACTTATTATAGAAATTAGCAGGTAACTTCTACCTGCTAATTTCTGAGAAATCATAGTATATATTTTATTTTTCTATCAATATTCAAAGATAATAATGCTATTAATATACTACTTACATGCATATATATATTTGAAACGGCCAGTAGATGATTAAGGTATTTCTATTAATCTGGTAATGTTTAATTCTATGGCTCCCCATACTCAAAAGAAAAAATTAGATCTGTCCCCATTCATTTTTCAGTTAATTAATTTATAAGTATTTTTCTCTTTTAGCTATATCTACCAAAAAATAAATTAAACTCTTAATTTTTTAAAACTGAAGTTGCTATAAGAGTACTACAGCTAATTAACTGGTGCCCAGATTCAACATACAGCCTCTGTGTATTCCAACTACTTTTTCTCCACTAATAGCTATAGAGATCCTTTCCTGCAATTACATTTTTAACCATCCTGCTCAAATTCTGAGCCCCAAGTAGCATTTACTTCAAGAATGTCTCAGTTCTGAATATGTAAGATAAGATAGTGGAAGATGACATGGTCTATATAATTTGTCTACAGAAATCTTCACCAAGTGATCAATGACAACCTCTAATGGAAATATGGTTTCAATTCTTCCTTTGACAGATGGTCTAGCCTACACTCACAAGAGATATGTTTTCTCTGTCAATTTTTTTTTCCTAATATATATGCTGGTGTTCAGAGCCAATTTAACAACTATATTACCCTGCTGGTGCTACGCTGAAGTACCACATCTGTTTTCACACTGAGTTTGTGTTTTTCCTATAATGTGATATATATAGTCCTATACTAGAAAGTATTTTCAACTCCGATTTCAATGTGGTCATTTCAAATCCAGAACAAAAACATTCAAAAATTTAATGTATTTTTTTTCTTTAAAACAAAGAGCCATTATGCATCAACAGTTATGCAGATAATTCAGTGTAAGTTGATTAATTGTTTTAGGAGTGTATAATGGCCTTATCTTTGATAATGACATAATTCAATCAAAAAGGATTTGGGGTCATTCATTATGCTGTCAAAAATCACTTCCCTCCTACTGCCTCTCAGATCACAATATTCAAGTACTCAACCTGACAATCAAACTAGCCAAGTTAAGAATCAGGTTCTGCCTTAACAAGATTCCAGAAGTGCTACTGCCCTAGGAAAAAGGGGATCAGTTATGAAAAATCTTCAGGTTCTTATTGCTGCCTTTCTTTCTATTTATTTATCTTGCTTTTATTTCAGTGCCTATATATCACCTGCATATCTGCCTGGAATTTTTATTTCTCTCCTAGTTCCCAGCTGTCTAGACATGAATACTTCACTTGGTCTTTTTTTGTAGTCCCCCCTTTTTTTTTTCACCTGGGAAGAGTTCAAAACTGTAACTAGATTTTTAGAAATCAAAGCTGGAAATGGGATTTGCATTGTGCTCACTCATTATCAGATATAATACAATTTCATTTAGATAAAATATCTAATTAAAAGGAGCAACATGGTGGGTTGCTAATAAGTTACTTTTATCAATGGTTTAGTGCATTTTTATTTAAACAGTGGATGATGAAGTGAAGGGATGTGATAAAAAGTGAAAAGAGTTAAAAATAATAAACCACCAGTGTTAATATGAAAAGAAAGATCATTATTCTTCAGAAAAATATTGATGAAATAAAATGCTGTTTCATCAATGATATTTAAATATTGCATAAGATATGTGTTCATTTAAACTATAACTTGAACCTAAAATTTTCAAATTATTAACTTTTCTATAATAAACAATAATCCATCTATTGAAATGATAAAATTGATAAGCTTGATTTTTGCCTGTCCATGTGGTTTGGGCCAGTAGCTTACTAAACCTCAATGTCTATTTATATATTGATTTCACTTAAATATTAAACATAAGTGTCCCTGGCTGGTTTAGCTCAGTGGATTGAGCGTCGACCTGCGAGCTAAGTGTCGCTGGTTCGATCTTCCAGTCAGGGTACATCAGAGAAGGAAAACTCTGACTCCAAAAAACCTCCGCTGCCTTGCGGCATACCTCTTCAGGGGAAAGGCTAAGGGAGTAAACCCCGACAGAAAATCCGGAGCCGGAGTCCCTAAGGCGGTTTGACGTTGTAGTCAACACCGGCAACTCCTGCGGCGCACCTGAAGCCAAGCTGTATCGACTCCGTCTTTCCCTTGGACCCTTCAGCTGCGAAGAGAGGGGGGGTCTGCTGCATGGGCAACAGCAGACCCTCCATATTACCCTGCCCAGGCTCTGTAGCTTCAGCGTCATCTGATGTCGATTCAACACGGGAGGAGACAGATACCGTGTCACTCCCGAGTCGGACTGCACAGCCATTCTCGGCGGTGCAGATAGATTCTTAAGAAGCTACACCATCGTCTCTCGAGACGGACGGCTGCCGACGACGACGAATTAAACATAAGTCTCATATGTTTATTTAAAAATCTTCCCGATGCCTAATTTTCCCTACAATCAGGTCAGCTGCTTCTTCTCAATGGTTCATAGCCTCACAATTAGAGAGATATTCATTATTTCACTATACCAATGAGTTTTCAAGTCTGGTTGTACATAAGAATCATACATGTGGGGGGGGTCCTTAGGTATTAAGATGTTACAAAGCTCCCTTGGTCTGAAAATACTGCTCTATTAAATATGCAACTATTGCCCTTGGGTGTTTTATTTCCCTCTGAAAAGATAATAAACTTTAAAGAAAGGTCAGTGACCACTGAGAGATGACCAGTGAAAACCAGTGATGGTTGGGGTGGCAGAAGAAACTTCCCATTTCTCAGAGGAGTCCATTTAGAGGGCCCCCATAGTCCTAAAATGTACACAAACACACCTACTCTGAGACCCATCACCAAGGCAATAGCTAGAGGGGCGGCAGTGGCATGTGGAAATTCAGATGAAGATGCTAAAGCATACATTCTGAAGCCATATAAATATTTATTTCATTTTTGGCTCTGCTGCTTACTAGATAGGCGACCAAAGATAATTGCTTTATCTGTAAAGTACTGACACCATAGTACCTCACAGAGTTGTTGTGACAATTAAATGACATAATGTAGGTTGAATTCAGCAAAGTCCTTGCGAGAAGACGTCAGACAACAAATGAGGACTTCCAGACAAGATGGAGGTATAGAGAGACATGCTTTGCTTCCTTTCATGACCATAAAAATTACAACTACCTAAAAACAAAAGAAGCAACAAGAACTGCCAGAAAATGGAACTGTATGGAGTCTGACAACCAAAGACTTAAAAAAGAAATATTCAATCAGGCAGGTAGGAGAGATGGAGATGCAGAACCAGGTTGGAGAGGACATGGTATGTGGGAGGCAAGGTGGTGGTGGCAAGGCAGTAGCTGCAGCTGTGACCTGGGGACTAAGCGGTCCCACATTCATATGTGGTGGATAAAATCCAGGAGGAGTACCTGGGGAGCGAACCCAGCCTCAGGCTAAACCACGCAGCTCATGTTCCAGCACTGGGAAAATAAAGCCTCATAGCTTCTGGCTGTGAAAACCAGTGGAGGTTGGGGCCACAGAAGGAACTTCCCATCTCACAGGAGAGTCCATTTATAGGGCCCCCATGGGGGGCAAACCCATCCACTGTGGGAACCATCACCAGGGCTACAGCTAGAGGGGTGCTAGTGGCATACGGGAAGTAGGTAAAGTGACCAAAAAAAGGGGCCAGTGCCAAGCAAAATGCATTTTTCCCTCTCTGACTCCTCCCCCACATATAGCACCACAAAACAGTGAAACAGTTTGCCCTGCACTAATGAATACCTAAGGCTGCTCCACTTAAAATGTAACGGATGCAGTAGATCTACCTAATACACAGAAGCAAACAGAGGGAGGTTGTCAATTGAGGAGACAAAGAAGTATGGACCAAATAAAAGAACAGATCAAACTCCAGAGAGAGAACTAAGTGAAAAGGAGATAGCCAACCTATCAGATGTAGAGTTCAAAACACTGGTGATAAGGATGCTCAGAGAAATGATTGAGTATAGCAAATGCATAAGAGAAGAAAATGAAGGCTACATTAAGTAAAATAAAGAAAAATCCACAGGGAACCAATAGTGAAGGGAAGGAAGCTGGGGTTGGTTCAAATCAATGATTTGGAACATAAGGAAGAAATAAACAGTCAATCAATACAGAATGAAGAAACAAGAATTGAAAAATATGAGGAGAGGGTTAGGAACCTCTGGGACAAAGTTAAACACACCAACATCTGAATAATAGGGGTGCCAGAAGGAGAAGAGGAAGAGCAAGAAATTGAAAACTTAGTCAAAAAAATAATGAAGGAAAACTTCCTTAATTTAGTGAAGGAAACAGACATACAAGTCCAGGAAGCACAGAGTCCCAAACAAGCTAGACCCAAAGAGGACTACACCAGGACACATCATAATTAAAATTCCAAAGGTTAAAGATAAAGAGAGAATCTTAAAAGCAGTAAGATAGTATCTGAGAGCTACTACAAAGGAGTTCCCATAAGACTACCAGCTGATTTCTCAAAAGAAACTTGCAGGCAAGAAGGGACTGGCAAGAACTATTCAAAGTGATGGAAAGCAAGAACCTACAACCAAGATGACTCTATCTAGCAAAGCTATCATTTAGCATGGAAGGGCAGATAAAGGGCTTCCCAGACAAAGTAAAGCTAAAGGAATTCATCATCATCAAGTTATTATTACATGAAATGTTAACAGGACTTATTTAAGAAAAAGAAGCAGATCAATACTATGAACAGTAAAATGACAACAAACTCACAACTATCAACTGAATTGAAAAACAAAAACAAAATAAGTAAACAATTAGAACAAGAACAGAATCATAGACAGGGAAATCATATGGAGGATTATCAATGGGAAGGGGGAAGGGGGAGAATTGGGGAAAAAATACAGGGATTAAGAAGCATAACTGGTAGGTACAAAATAGATAGGGGGATATGAAGAATAGTAAGGAAATGGAGAAGCCAAAGAATTTATATGCACGATCCATGGATGTGAACTAAGGGAAGGGGTTGCTGAAGTGAAGGGGGGTACCAGGTGGAGGGAGTCAATAGGGAAAAAATGGACAACTATAATAACACAATCAATAAAATATACCTTAAAAAACAAATTAATGACATTGTAATGTCATATTGTGAGTTAACGGTGGTAGTAGAAGGAAGGTTCCAGTGAAGACTGAAATAGATGAATGAAAAGTTTAATATGGATAATGCAGTACACAGAGAAATTTTATATATATTTAACTATATATAAATGTAGTTATGCCTACATGGAATAATGAGATAAAAAAGCTACCTATATTGACTAAGTTAGTCGTCGGCAGCCGTCCGTCTCGAGAGACGATGGTGTAGCTTCTTAAGAGTCTATCTGCACCGCCGAGAATGGCTGTGCAGTCCAACTCGGGAGTGACACGGTATCTGTCTCCTCCCATGTTAAATCGACATCTTGCGATGACGCTGGAGTGTCCTCTCCAGTGAAGCTGAAGCTACAGAGCCTGGGCAGGGTGATATGGAGGGTCTGCTGTTGCCCATGCAGCAGACCCCCCCTCTCTTCGCAGCTGAAGGGTCCAAGGGAAAGACGGAATCAATACAGCTTGGCTTCAGGTGCGCCGCAGGAGTTGCCGGTGTTGACTACAACGTCAAACCGCCTTAGGGACTCCGGCTCCGGATTTTCTGTCGGGGTTGACTCCCTTAGCCTTTCCCCTGAAGAGGTATGCCGCAAGGCAGCGGAGGTTTTTTGGAGTCAGAGTTTTCCTTCTCTGATGTGCTGAAATGTTGACCAACTGTCTCAGTTTTGTTGGGACTAAGGAATTTCCTAAGAGTGCTAAAACCATGATTATCCCAAGCAAGCTGTTGGTAGAACTGTTGGTGACTCCAGATGCTCAAAATCACACTATTGCCTCCTTTCCTAATCCAGTTATCACTATATGAGCTACCCATTACCCAGATCTGCTCTATCCAGACCCTGGTTTTGTTTCCTGATCATTTTCTCAGCTGGATTTTTAAGACTTTCCATTGATTCTTTCCAAGAGTTTTTCTTCTCTACTCAAGTTAAGCTGAATTAGTTTCTGTTGGTTACAGCTAAGAACCATATTAAGTAACCATATCAACAAGGAGAATTCTGGGATACTATAGTTATTATGTGTTTTCTAGTTGTTTCCATGACTATAGTTATGTTTTATGAGGCAGTGTTGTCAATTTGGGCCATTGCACATAGTAAGTGCTCTAAAGACAGCTGTTTGATGACTGAATAGATTTTCTTACTTGGAAAATTTGATACTCACCAGCCACTACAGAAACAAGTTGGTGATACATCTTCATCATGACAGAGGGGAATACCATCAGGAGCAGAGATCCTGGAAAACAGCTGGAGAATCTCATTACGTATTTAAAAACTTGCTTCTTTTAAAATAAGAAGCAGGATTCAAAAACTTAGAAATGGCCATGGTAAAATCATGAAAACAAAATGCTCTTATGAGTCAAAAGTGGCATGTCTCCAGGTGTTAGAAAGATTATGGGAATGAATAATAGCTAAAAAAAAAAAATCAAAGAAACAATTTTTTCAAGTTGTAGTTCTTCTGTTAGTTACAACACTCACTAAATATGCCAGTCCACCTCCCCAGAGGATTATCTAATCATAAATGACCATTGAAATGCATTTAGTCCCCACTCATTATTTTTTCCTTGGGAGAACATTGCCTGCCCCCAGAGCATTGTCCTATCTTTTTCAGATTTATTTGAGCTCAGTCTTTTTGTTTTTGTAATGTTATTGCCCAATGTCTAATCAGGTCTGTGTTTGTCAGGTCACTTTTACTTTTAAGTTCAACCTTTCAAAATAAGACTGTCAGGATGTTTCCATGTTTAACTTCTTTCAAGGCTCACAAACTATGGGAAGTTTCTGGATTCTCTTCTCCTTAGAAAGTTTATTTTAATTTACTCATATTTTAACTTAAAATGTTCATTTTTTCAAAATATTGGACAGCATAACCCTTACTAGTTAGCCAAATGAAATCAAGAAATCCATGTATTCATTCTTTCCCCTTTTGAAGATTAAAAAAAAGTGTAAATAGTAAATGTGGAGTCCAACGATACCACTATTGCCATTAGAAAAGAAAGTTAGACTTTAAGGGGTCAGGCAGCTGATGGTTCATATATGACAACTAAAAATATTTTCTGTATCTCACTTTATTAATGAGATCATGTTATTAACCAAGTAATCTACATTACTCTTATAAATTATCAAACATTATACATTTATCCTAATTTCAAAATATTCTCTATAGCCATTATTTTCCTTGTTGAAAATTAATAGTCTCCTTTCTTCCCAACTTCTTTTTTTTCTTCCTTAACAGTTCAGACAAAAAGCCATTAGTCAGTTCCAGTCCAAAAAAGAGAAAGATCTGGCAAAAATGGAGGTGATGGAGGACTCCAAGTGGGATGCAACATACTGGAATTAGAAAATTGAATAAATAAATGAGTAAATTCAGTTTTCTCATAAAAGAGAAAGAAGTGTAAATATGAAAAGACGGAAACCTAAATGATATATAGACATATATGCATTAGCTCTGAGGGGGTCTGAAACCAGTGATACCCCAATAACAGTCATCATACACATCGCTAAGACCTACCCGGATTCCTTGGATTAAATACTAATTCTTAGAACTAGGGGGGGGGGGGGAAGCCTAGAATGTATTATTCCAGAAATTGAGCAAAT
Organism: Furipterus horrens; assembly: GCF_987537825.1. Lineage (NCBI taxonomy): Eukaryota > Metazoa > Chordata > Mammalia > Chiroptera > Furipteridae > Furipterus > Furipterus horrens. The sequence continues at coordinate 79,951,210 of NW_028327174.1, read as the reverse complement.
GCACAAATAAAGATGGAACAATAATCTAGCTTGAAGAGGGTCTCCACTGGTAAAAACTGAGAGAATTCTGTATCAAAAGACTCAGTAATAGTAACAGATTATATCCCACTGAATAAATTTATGTCTATTCTAAGATAAATAAATACATAAATAGTAAAGTATTCCATACAGTATAGTGACAACAAATAAATGTAGAAGTAATGATAGAATTTGAAAATAGCCATTTGTCAACCTTAATCATAATAATAAATTTAGGTAGGAAAGATTAATAAAAGTATTGGGTTAAAATTGAATAGAGAATATGATATTTATGCAACATCAAAGTATATTCCCACAAAATACACATTAATTATGAAAAAGAACAGTTTTACAGTAGAAAAATCTAGAAGCTGTAACTTAAATGATCAAAGTTAAGGTTACTGGTGAAAGAACAAAACAACCCAAAGTGCCATCTGATAAAATGCAGGGGAAAGTGCACAGAATCACTATTATGACATTTATAACCTGAATTAAATAAAAGGAAGCATCAGACAATGCCAAATTCTACAAAATAATCAGACTGTAATCTTCTAATTACTTCTTCTTTTTGTAATCTTCAAATTTCTTAAGATCATGAAGGTCAAGGAAGGGTTGAAAAACAGTTCCAGATATAAGAAAACTGAAAATACATGACAACTACATTGAACATGTGATCCTGGATTGAGTCCTTTTGCTGTAAAATGAGACATTATCATAACAGTTGGTGAAACATTTATGAATAAGTATTTTATAGGAGATTTCTGTACTGATCTTAGGGCTTTTCTATAAGTATAAAATTATTTCAAAATAAAATGTCCAACTTTATCATGTTTTATGGATAAGGAAATGAAAGACAAAGGTCTGCCAATGTGAAAAAGCTGGTTAGCAACTTCTGGTCAAGAGAGTAAACACAGCACTCAGAACCTCCCACAACTACATCAAAATTAACAGCTAAACTACAGAGCAATAGGCATTCATAACTGCCTGAGAATTAGCTGATTAAACATCCTATAACTAAGGATATAAAGAAGAAGCCACATGGAGACTGTTGCAGGGTCAGAGATATAGAATGGGCTGGTCCCAGAGCCACATGTGGCAGTTAAAAACTTGATGGAATATATCCATTTCAGAGGTCCCCCTTCAAGAGTAAGGGGTCTCAGCCCCATACCAGGTTCTACAGCCCAGGGTTCCAGTGCTAAAAAAAGAAGTACCCATAACTTCTAGCTGGGAAAACCATCAAGGATTTTGTCTGAGAGAAATGAAGGGCTTCTAAAGTCCCAGGCATTCTTCTTAAAGGGCCTGAACACAAACTTACTTGCTCTGAGCTCCAGCAGTAGGGCAGCCACTCAAAAGGTACCTTGGACATATGGGGAGGAACTGAATTGTCTAGGATCAGAGTAAGGGCTGGAGTGGTAGCTTTCTCCCATACAGAAATGCTGGCAGAGGCCATTGTTCCTTTGCTGAGCCCTTCCCTTGCAAATCATGCAAGCAAGCACCATATCTGAGTCTCCATCAATCCGGCTAACATTGTTTGACCTCACCCTGGTGATTACCAGAGATACCATGCCACCCAACTTTTGGGCCCACCCAAGCCTTTTCAGTGGCATTTCCATACAAAAGCCCACTCATGCACATGCTGCTGACGTTCTTAAAATCACTAATACAAGAAGCGTCCAACCTTGGTGTGCCTGGTACCTCTTGCTGAATGGCCTCAGTATTGACACTAGTGGTAGGCAGCTTTGCTTCAGAGCTTGGCCTTTGCCAGGCACCTCCAAGCCCAATACAAGTAGCAGCCATCTGAAGATCGCTTTGAAGCTAATGCCAGGTGGCAGGGCACAGGCAGCAGCTGATCTTTACCTTTCAAGAGGTCCCCTCAGCAGACTTGGTGCACAACTTCAGATCACAACAAAGCACCACCACTCACAATTACTTCCACAAGTGACACACTCAAGGGGCAGACTCAGTGGTCACCAACCTCTGTTGAAGTGAGTTCTGCTCTATGGGGTCATCCCCAACACAACAGATTCTCCATGGTGGTTGTGGCCAGTCCTTAGGGCTTGTTGGTCTGGAAGTAAATCCCTCCAACTGATGAGAAATCAAGGCTCAACTACAATAGGAGGGCCCATAGAGCTCACACTGGGGTGCACCTGGACCATCCAACTCAGGTGGACTGAGAGGCTGATCCACTGTGTCCTCCGGGACACTTACTACATAAAGCCACTCTACCAAGACAAAAAGACATAGCAGCTCTACGTAATACATGAAAACAAAGAAAGCAAGGCTGCCAAAATGAAGAAACAAACAAACCTGCCCAAATAAAAGATCAGAACTAAAGTCTAGGAAAAGAACTAGACAAAATGGAGACAAGCAATCTAACAGATGCAGAGTTCAAACCACTGGTTATAAAGATGCTCAATAAACTTAGGGGATGAGTAGAGGAACTTAGTAAAAACTTCAACAAAGAGACAGGAAACATAAAAATAAAAATAGAAAACATAAAAAAGGACCAGTCAGAAATGAAGAATACTCATACACTAACTGAAATGGAGAATACATTACAGGGAATCAACAGCAGAGTAGATGAAACAGAGGATCAAACCAGAAATTTGGAAGATAAGAAAGCAGAAAACACTCAATCAGTACAGCAAAGAAAAAACTCTGAACAATTGAGGATAATTTAAGGAGCCTCTGGGACAACTTTAAGCAAACCAATATTTGCATCATGGGTGTGCCAGAAGGAGAGGAAAGAGAGCAAACAATTGAAAACCTATCTGGAAAAATAATGACAAGAAACTTCTTTAAGTTGGTGAAGGAAATAGACATGCAGTTTCAGAAAGCACAGAGTTCCAAACAAGATGAATCCAATAAAGGCCCACAGAAAGACACATCATAATCAAAATTCCAAAGGTTAAAGACAAAGAGAGAATCTTAAAAACAGGAATAGAAGGACAGTTACCTACAAGGGAGCTTCCATAAGACTGTCAGTTGATTTCTCAACAGAAACTTTGCAGTCCAGAAGGGATTGGCACAAAATTTTCAAAGTGATGCAAAGCAAAGATCTACAACCAAGAAACTCTACCCAGCAAAGTCATAATTTAGAATCAATGGACAGATAAAGAGGTTTCCACACCAAAAAAAAAGCTAAAGGAGTTCATCACCATCAAACCAGTATCACAAGAAATGTGAAAGGGTCTTCTCTAAGAAGAAGGAAGAAAAGATAAAAATATGAATAAATGAATAATAAAATGGCAATAAATAGATATCTATCAACAATTACTTTAAATGAAAATGGACTGTTTCAATCAAAAGATACACAATGGTTGAATAAATAACAAAACAAGACCCTTACATATGCTGTTTACAAGGGATTCACTTTAGATCAAAAGACACACAAAGACAAACAGTAAAGAGATGGAAAAGATATTTTAGAAAAATGGAAACAAACAAAAACAAAACTGAGGTAGTGATACTTATGCCAGGCAAAACAGACTTTAAAACAAAGACTATAACAAGAGATTCTACCTCTGATATTTATCTGAAGAAACCCAAAAAACACATATATCCATACATTCCTTATAGCATTATTTTAAAATCACAAGATATAAATGTCCATCAATAAATGAATGGAAAAAGAAGTGATATATATGTATACAGTAGAATATGATTCATCCATAAGAAAGAATGAAATTCTGCCATCTTCAACAACATGGATGAACCTAGAAAGTATTATGCTGAGTAAAATAAGTCAAAGAAAGACAAATGACAAATGATTTCACTTAAATATGGAATAAAAAAATAAACCAACAAGCAGAACAGAAACAAACTAATAGATACAGAGAACATTTTGATGGTTGCCAGATAGGAGGGAAGTTGAGGGGGTGGGTAAAAATAGTGAAAGGAATATAAAGTACAAATTGGTAGTCACAGAATAGCCATGGGGATGTAAAGAACAGCATAGCAAATATAGTCAATAATATATTGTAATAACCATATATGTTGTCAGAGGGGTACTAGATTTATTGGGGTGGTCACTTTGTAAGTTATATAAAGAAACTAATCACACAGTTGTACACCTGAAACTAATATAATGTTGTACATTAACTGTAATAAAAAAAAATTAAACATACATTTTTACAAGAGCTAGTTAGCATCTGAGTGGGCACTACAATTTCAAAATACCATTCCAGTACTCTTTCCATGCTTCTCTCTGTCTTCAAGTCAGAAGGGATATTAACCCATAAGGTTAGAGGCTTTGTTGTGCATACTGCTAGATCCAAGCACCTAAAATTCTGGCAGGCTCATATCTGGTGCTCAAAAATACTCTCTATTACTGTATTGTATTTTGGAGCACTTTCATCTTTAAGCTATGTTTTTAATGCTTTCAATCTCCCTTTCCAAACTGATATTCTGATCATAATCAAACAATGAAGGAAAATGCTTTCTCCTGCTCTCAGCGTATGCAACCTCTGAAAACTAAAATAATAAAGAAATCTTCCAATGGCTTTCAGAAAACAGGAGATCATGTAAACAGTAAAATACCTTTATTTACTTTTCCTCATCTTCACTCACACCCCTAAAGGCTGTGCCAGTCCATTCATGCACTCACAATAAATGTCACTCTTTGCCATTTACAATCTGTTGTGGCCTCTGGGAGTGAGTCCAGACAGGTTAGTTTTCTCATTCCTTCTTGGGGAACAATATTTAACAACTATAGTTACTTATAAATGATTTATGCTAACTCATATAACTATAAAACCAAAACAAACTCATAAATTAAGTATGGATAATAGCACATAACCACTAGCATTTAATGTCATAGATCTTGTTATATTCCAATTATATCCTAGTTTTGAACGTTGAAGTAGAAAGGTGTGCTTATGAGTTTGATTGATTGTCAACTTGATCCTTTAATTTTGGGCATGAAAGTCCATTTATCCAAAACACAAATGCTGCCTAATGAAAAAATTTTTGATGAGTATTTATGGTTGACAATGGTAATTAACTTCTTCATTCACTCACTTAACAATATTTATTGAGTGTCAGTCACTGTTTTACGTAATGAAACTATTACCAAAAAAACTACATACGAAAATGGAATGTGAGGAGACAGCTGCTGAAAAGCTGAGAATGGTACTGTCACGGGCTCTTCTTGAGTCTAGTGTGCTAACAACACTCATCACTTTTCTGTTATCAAATTATTGCAGAGCCTTTACTGGCACAATGCTTCATAAAGTCAGCTGGCTTTCATTTATTTGGAATTCTATCTTTAAAAACAAAAATAATCTTTGCTTGCCATGACAATAATATTTTAGATTTAATTACGGTATATGCAAGGTATAAATTATGGATTCATATTATCTATACTTTAAGTTTTAACATTTTAACACACAACATAAAACTTTATTGATAATACTTATTGAATTAAATAATGAAGGAATAGATACATAAGTGCTTGTGTCTCACCCAGAGTTCCATTTTTTTTTTAATTAGAATAGTATATTGAACCAAACAAAAGCTCTCAGCATAGGGCTCTTTTGTTAATGTTTGCAAACAGAAGTGAGAAGTCACACTGCTCTGCAGCTACTATTCTTATGATTTTTGGAAAACTTTTATGGATACAGGAAATCTTAAAGTTTTGCTAATTTCTTGGAACTGGAAAAAGATTTTGCATTAGATGGTATTGCTAATCTAAAAAGGTTGTAACCATGATTTACCCCAGTTGCCTTTTTTGGATGCCAAAAAGCACCGAAAAACAATCAACTCAGTAGGAGAGGAGTATGCAGAGTAAAAGGGCTCACCAAATCATAACAAAAAATAAACGGTGATATTTTAAGATCTAAAATAAATTGTCCACGGTTTAGAGCAAAACATGGTTTCAAATGTGTATCTTGTATATTAGTCATAAAACAAGTAAAATATTCTTTTCCATCTTGATGGCTCACTTCATTAAGAAGAGAATATCTTCCAGAAAGGGTTATGCTTTCCAAAAGTTAGAATAGTCTCACTTCAGGGTTTCATCTGCTCTCAGAAAGAGTAAAACCAATGAAGCAAATACTCTCCAAAGAATACGAATCAGATTTGTATATAAACACTGCTGCACTCCAATTTCTGGCAGTTTGGTGACCAAACATGTTACTGGAAGTTCTATATTTCTTTGAGTGTAGGGATAGAAAGCAAAGAATGGGTAGGGAGAGCTTCTCTTACAGTGAGAATTATGAAATGTCCAGGGTGAAAAGATATAGTTTCACTTTATCTATCTCAAAGTGTTTATGTAAGTATCAACTCCCATAATGCCATCCTGTAAGAGCTCAATTTATGTAGACACTGTATTTTGATGATCAAAGCACAGGATTTTTCTCTTCCTCCCTAATGTTGTTACAAGTGGTGAAGTTAGAGTAGGAGGGGAATCACTTTTCATGGTTTGTTTTATTTGAAATGCCAGTATGGACTCCAATAAAAATTTTAGAAATCAAAGTCATGTTTATCTTCTCTCTTTGTGATATCTAAGTGTGAAACCAAGTACTATTGTAAATTAATCTCCTATGTCATTGAATACTGATTATATATACTGCATTTAATCCAATCAGTTTCTTTCACTCATAGAATCATAGAATAATAGAACCAGCCCAACCCCTTGACTTGTGGCAAGAGTGTAAGCCAACCAAGACAAGGTTATCTACTTGCTTACTTCTCTGTTTACTGTTGGGCTTTTCCTCTTTAATTTGTACTTGTACAGTATTATTCTTTTGTATCTTCTGTTTTTAGCTTTACTGAGTAAAACCAACAAATAAAATATGCTATTTTATTTTTACAATAAACATATCAAAACAATTTCTAAAAGTAGATGAGATTTTTTAAGAAATATAAACAGTTGCATCTAAACTATTTTTTGGACAATATACTTGTTTTCAAAAGAAAATTTATTACACTTCTATTTATGCCAGATATAATCCTTTTTTCTTTAATTTTATTCTTTTCTTTTTTTATTGAATTTACTGGGGTGACACTGGTTAATAAAATTACATAGATTTCAGGTGCACAATTCTATAATACATTATCTGTATAGTGTATTGTCAGGTATTTTCTGTCTCTTCTGCTTCCTCTCTCAAAATTCAGAAAATCAAATGAAAATTAACTTCGCATTTTATTTCCACAAAATTTTATGCCAAATTTTAATCTGATTATAAATTTAATTTAAAAATTATGTGAATATATAATTGTGATTTTAAGTACTACCAAGTAGAAAAAAACACTACAAGGTAGTTTAATAGCATATCAGTGATGTGTAAACCAAAGAAAAAAGAATAAAATGACACCAATATTTCCTTTTTCAGAATGTTTTAGAGCATTACTTACCCAATCAAAAGCCATTATATAACTCCTGTATCTTTTGCATGTATATACATATATTTTTAAATCAAATATTTCATTACTAAAATTCAGATTCTCACCTAGATCAGCAAAATAGCTAACTACGTGCTTTTCTGACACCAGCCACAATGTATTTCTTCATTTGTTTGTTTAGTTTTATTTTAATTATGTTATTACACTTGTCCCAATTTTTCTCCTTTTGTGCCCATTTACCCAGCACCCTGATCCCTCAGGCAGTCTCACAACTTTGTTCATGTCCATGGGTCATGCATATCAGTTCTTTACTCCATTCCCTATACTGTATTTTACATTCTCATGGCTCTTCTGTAACTACCTATTTGCATTTCTTAATCCCCTCTCTTTTTTATCATACCCCCACATTCCCTCCCATCTGGAAACCATCAAAATGCTCTCTGTATCCATGATTCTGTCTCTGTTCTTGTTTGCTTAGTCTTTTAGATTCAATTGTAAATAGATATGTATTTATTGCCATTTTATTGTTTATAGTCTTAATCTTTTTATTTTTATTAAATAAGTCCCTTTAACATTTCATTTAATAATGGTTTGGTGATAATGAATGTCTTTAGATTTTTCTTGTCTGGGAAGCTCTTTATCTGCCCTTCGATTCTAAATGATAGCTTTGCTGGGTAGAGCAATCTTGACTATAGGTCCCTGCTTTTTATGACTTTGAATATTTCTTGCCAATTTCTTCTAGCCTGCAAAGTTTCTTTTGAAAAATCAACTAACAGTCTTATAGGAACTCCCCTGTAGGTAACTAACTGCGTTTCTCTGCTGCTCTTAATATTCTCTCATTATATTTAACCTTTGGCATTTTAACTATGGTGTTTCTTGGAGAGGAATTCTTTGCATCCATTTTGTTTGGGACTCTCTGTGCTTCCTCGACTTGCATGTCTATTTTCTTCACCAAATTAGGGAAGCTATCTTTCATTGTTTTTTCAAATAGATTTTCAATTTCTTGCTCTTCCTCTTCTCCTTCTGGCAACTCTATGATGAAAATGTTGAAATGCTTGGAGTTGTCCCAGAGTCTCCTTACACTATCCTCATTTTTTTAGATTCTTTTTTCTTCTTGTTGTTCTAATTGGTTGTTTCTTGCTTCCTTGTGTTCCAAATCATTGCTTTGCTTCTCAGCTTCATCCAGTTTACTGTTGATTCCTTGTAAATTGTTCCTTATTTCAATTAGTATAGCCTTTGTTTCTGATTGGATCTTTTTATGCTGTTGAGGTCCTCACTAATTTCCTGAGCATCCTTATAACCAGTATTTTGAACTTTACACCTGATAGATTGCTTATCTCCATTTTGTTTAATTCTTTTTCTGGAGTTTTGATCTGTTCTTTCATTTGGTCTATGTCTCTTTGTCTCCTCATTTTGTCCATCTCCTTGTATTTGTTTCTATATATTGGTTAGAGCTGCTTTGACTCTGTGTCTTGGTAGTATTACCTAAGGTAATAGGTGTCTTGTAGGGTCCAGTGGCACAGCCTCCCTTATCACCCAAGCTGCTTCTCCATGCGTGCTGAGTACACCCTCCTCTTGTAGTTGACCTTGGTTCCTGTTGTAGATCAATGGGAGGAATTTACCCAGGCCAGTCAGCAGCAAGAACTGGCTGTGGCCATTGACCACCAACCTCTGCCCTCCATGGAGGATCAGCTGTGCTGGGTTAGAGTGGTGGTGCTCCAAAATGTCTGTAGCTATCCACTGGGTGGGAGGGCTCTGTGGTTTCCTGGGTGGTACAGGTCAAGGTCATCCACTACCTGTGTTTTGCCTGGGGCCACCCTGCATGAGCTACAAAGAAATCTGCAGACGGCTGTTACTTGTGATGTGCTTGGAGATCCCCAGGCAAAGCCAATCTATGAACCTAGGATGGCTGCTGCTAGAGCTGGGCATGGGACCACTTAGCAAGAGGAACAGGGGCTGGGGGGGGTCACTAAGGCCAGCTGTTGCTTGTTTGAGAGGATTTTTAAAGTTGTGAAGCATGAGCCAAGGTCAGTCATCCACATGGAAAAACCACTATTAACAGCTTGCTGGGCCATTAGTTGTGTGGGGCAGAGCCTCAGAGAATCTCCAGGATGGGGCAAACAGTGTTAGCCAGGTTGATGGTGTCTCAGATATGGCACCTGCCTGCCAGCTCTTGGCTCCATGGGGGTGGGGGGGTTCAGAAAAGGAACAATGTGCTCTGCCTGTCTTACTGTCTGGGAAAAAGCTGTCTCCCACAATGTATTTCAAACCATTTCTACCAATGTTAGTATCACTACACAAGTGTTACCTTTATAAAGTCTGGATTTGTTTTCATCATAGAAGAAAGAAGTGGCCATGAGTTGACAATTTTTGTAGCTGAGTGATGTATAAATGGAAGTTAATTTTTAACTTAATCATAACCTAGGTATACAAAATTTTCCATAAAAAAATAATGTAAAAAGTCTTACATCATAACTATAGGATAAGATACTAACAATTCCATATTACAGATGGTGATTCTCAGATATGGACATTAACATCTTTGCCTATAGTCAGACAGAACCAGGTATTTTGTACCCCAGTCTAGATTTTGAATGGCAACCTAAGCATTCATATTAGTAAATTAAATTACAACATTTCCCCAGAGGAAAAATTAATCACTACTAGGAAAGTATGATTAGGGAAGATTAAGTAAAATAAGAAGTTAAAACAGTATTTCTATTTCCATCTCAGCCCATATGAATATTAGAATAACTTATTAAATCTTTGAGAACAGTCTCTCCATATGTTATAATTGTTATTTATTTCAAACACCACTGAAAACTCTTCCTCTGGTGGCATCATTATGTAAGTTCAAGTTGAAGTTAAATAAAACAAACTTGGAGTAGTTTTTTAAAACAAACTGAGCAAAACCTTGCAAACTGGTACATGTTCAGGAGACAACTAAAAGGTATTAGGAAGAACAAAGCAAAATGTTCATAATTTAGCTCAGATAGAATGAAGTCTTTACATACAAGAATATAAGGTGGATGAGAGGGGAAGATGGCGGTGGAGCAGGGGCAGTGTTCTCAGCTCGCTCCTGTTAAGGAGAGACTCCAGGAATGAATGCGGAGAGGAGTGACTGACACTTCCACAAAAGATCTCAAGACAAGGTGGGCAGAGTGACTCTCAATCAACTAACCAGAGAAAAGGATCCATCAAAGAGTAGCTGAAATACAACCAGACAGATTAAAGAAATAACATCAAGGACAACACAGATGGAGATCCAAGATGGCGGAGGAGTAAGTGGAAGCTACAAAAACCTCCTCCCAGGACCAGCCAGTGCTGACTCAGCCCCAGTAGAGGAGACAGACCATTCCCTTCCAAGTGGCATCAGACTAAGGGGAAATAAAAGCCCTGCCTACAGGAATTAAGCTGCCACACCCACGTCCTTAAGCCTGACGACTAATCACAGATCGAGTAGATTAACAACTAAAGAAGACAGACAAAAGCAGTAGATCCCTAGAAGTCTCCAATAGGCTGCCTAGGGCCAGTCTGGTACATGATCTGACGATACCAGAGGCAGATCCAGGAAGTGCAAATCATTCTAAGAAGCACCAACAAACAATAGGAATCACAAAAAAGGGGAGACAGAGAAACAACCCCCCCCATCAAAAGGAAAGGTAGAATCCTCAGAGAGAGTGCTAAATGAAATAGAAGGGCACAAACTATCAGATACAGACTTCAAAACATGGATTATGGAGAAGCTGAATGAGCTCAGTGGAAACTACAAAGAACTCCAGGGAAACTACAAGGAACTCCAGAAAAACTACAAGGAACTTACAGAGAATTACATGAGCATGAAAAAGGACATAGAAGCTATCAATAAGAGCCAGGAGGAAATGAAGAATACGATCTCTGAATTGAAGAACACAGTAGAGGAATTAAAAGCAGGCTAGAGGAAGCAGAAGATCGGATCAGCGAGCTGGAGGACAACGTACACAAAAACTCCCAGACAATGCAACAAAATGAAAAAAGACTGAACAAGACTGAAAAGGTTCTAAGACAGCTGCAGGACAACATGAAACTTAATAATATCCATATCATTGGAATTCCAGAAGGAGAAGAAGAAGAGCAAGGGATAGAAAACCTCTTTGAAAAACTAATGACAGAAAATTCCCTCACATGAGGAGAGAAAGAGTCATGCAAGTCCAGGAAGCACAGAGGGTCCCAATGAAGATGAACCCCAACAGGCCCACCTCAAAACACAACATAATTAAAATGGCAACATTGAGAGACAAAGTGAGAATTCTAAAAGCAGCAAGAGAGAAACAACTAATAACATACAAGGGAGCTCTAGTAAGGCTTTCATCAGATTTCTCAGCAGAAACACTACAAGCCAGAAGGGAATGGCAAAAAATATTCCAAGTAATGAAAAACAAAGGCCTACAACCTACAATACTCTACCCAGCAAAGCTCTCATTCAAAATGGAAGGTGAAATAAGGAGTTTCCAAGACAAAAGAAGGCTAAAAGCATACATCTCCACCAAACCAGCAATGCAAGAGATGCTAAAGGGTCTGCTTTAAGAAGATAAAGAAACAGAGAGAGACAGAGAAGAACACGAGTACAAAGGGGAAAATGACAATGAATAAGTAGTTATCGGTAATAACCTTAAATGTAAATAGATTAAACTCTCCAATTAAAAGACATAGGGTAGCTGAATGGATTGGAAAGAATGACCCACATATATGCTGTCTACAAGAGACCCACCTTAGAACAAAAGATCTACACAGACTGAAAGTAAAGGGATGGAAAAAAGTATTTCAAGCAAATGGACATGAAAAAAAAGCTGAGGTAGCAATACTTATATCAGACAAAACAGATTTCACAGCAAGGGCCATAAAAAGAGACAAAGAAGGGCATTTCATAATACTTAAGGGAAAAATCCATCAAGAAGATATAACCCTTATAAATATATATGCACTCAACTTAGGAGCACCCAAATATATAAGGAAAATTTTGAAAGACTCCAAGAAGATATAGACAGCAACACACTCATAATAGGGGACTTTAACACCCCATTGTCAACAATGGACAGGTCTTCAAAGCAAAGAATCACCAAAGATATTGAGGCACTGAACAACACTCTAGATCAAATGGACTTAGTCGATATATATAGAAGTTTTCACCCCGAAGAAGCAAAATATACATTCTTCTCAAATGCACATGGGACATTTTCAAAGATAGATACATGGTAGGACACAAAACAAGCCTTAACAAATTCAAGAAAATTGAAATTATATCAAGCATCTTCTCAGATCACAATGGCTTAAAATTGGAAATCAACCTCAAAGAAAAAACTCAAAAACATTCAAACTCATGGAGAATGAATAACATGCTATTAAATAATGAATGGGTTAACAATGACATCAACGAAGAAATCAAAAAGTTTCTGGAAACTAATGATAATGAACATACAACAACCCAAAACCTATGGGATACAGCAAAAGCAGTCCTGAGAGGAAAGTTTATAGCAATACAGGCCTACCTAAAAAAGCTAGAAGAATCTCTAATAAAAAATTTAACACTACAGCTACAAGAACTAGAGGAAGAAAACAAACAAAGTCCAGATCAAGTAGAAGGAAGGAAATCATCAAGGTCAGAGCAAAATTAAATGACATAGAGACTAAACTAACAATTCAAAAGATCAACAAAAGTAGGAGATGGTTCTTTGAAAAGATAAACAAAATTGACAAGCCTTTAACCAGGCTCATCAAGAAAAAAAGAGAGAGGGCCCACATAAATAAAATCAGAAACGAAAGAGGAGAAATCACAACAGATACAACAGAAATACAAAGGATTTTAAGAAATTATTATGAACAATTGTACGGCAAGAAATTTGACAACCTAGAGGAAATGGACAAATTCCTGGAAACCTATAGTCTTCCCAAACTGAATCAAGAAGGAGTAGAAAGTCTGAATAGACCAATAACAGCTAGTGAAATTGAAGCAGTAATCAAAAATCTCCCAGTACACAAAAGCCCTGGAACGGATAGATTCACAAGTGAATTCTACAAAACATTTAGGAAAGAACTAACTCCTATTCTCCTCAGACTATTCCAAAAGATACAAGAAGAGGGAAGACTCCCAAACTCGTTCTATGAAGCCAGTATAACCCTAATTCCAAAACCAGGTCAAGACACAACAAAGAAAAAAAACTACAGGCCAATATCGATGATGAACATAGAGGCTAAAATCCTCAACAAAATATTGGCAAACCGGATCCAGCAACACATTAGAAAGATCATACACCACGATCAAGTAGGATTCATCCCAGGGATGCAAGGATGGTTTAATATTCGCAAATCAATAAATGTAATATACCACATAAACAAAATGAAAGACAAAAACCACATGAGCATATCAATAGATGCAGAAAAAGCATTTGATAAAGTACAACACCCATTTATGATAAAAACTCTCAGCAAAATGGGAATAGAGGGAGCATACCTCAACATAATAAAGGCCATATACGAGAAACCTGAAGCCAACATCATACTCAATGGGCAAAAACTGAGCGCATTCCCCCTGAGATCAGGAACAAGACAAGGATGTCCGCTCTCTCCACTCCTATTCAACATAGTCTTGGAAGTTCTAACCACAGCAATCAGGCAAGAAAGAGAAATAAAAGGAATTCAAATTGGAAAAGAGGAAGTAAAACTGTCATTATTTGCAGATGACATGATAGTGTACATAGAAAACCCTATAGACTCCACAAAAAAACTACTCAACCTAATAAGTGAATTTGGCAAAATAGCAGGATATAAAATCAATATTAAGAAATCAAAGGCATTTTTATACACCAACAATAAAAACTCAGAGATAGAAACTGAAAGAAAAATCACATTTACCATAGCACAAGAAAAATAAAATACCTAGGAATAAACTTAACTAAGGAGTTAAAAGACCTGTACTCAGAAAACTACGTAACACTGAAGAAAGAAATTAAAGAAGATACAAATAAATGGAAGCATATACCATGCTCATGGATGGGAAGAATCAACACCATTAAAATCTCCATACTACCCAAAGCAATTTATAGATTCAATGCAATCCTTATTAAAATACCAGCAACATATTTCACAGACCTAGAACAAATACTTCAAAAATTTATATGGAACCAAAAAAGAGCCCGAATAGCCACAGCAATTTTGAGGAAGAACACAGTAGGAGGAATCACAATACCTGATATCAAACTATACTACAAGGCCTCGGTAATCAAAACAGTCTGGTACTGGCATAAAACAGACATATAGATCAATGGAACAGAATTGAGAGCCCAGAAATAAACCCAGGTCAATATGGTCAACTAATTGTTGACAAAGGGAGAAAGAACATCAAATGGAGTGAAAAGAGCCTCTTCAACAAATGGTGTTGGGAGAACTGGACAGGAACATGCAAATAAATGAAACTAGACCACCAACTTACACCATACACCAGAATAAACTCAAAATGGATCAAAGACTTAAATGTAAGCCGTGATACCATAAAAGTCCTACAAGAAAAATAGGCAGGAAAATTTCAGATATCCCACGTAGCAACTTTTTCACTGATATATCTCCTAAGGAAAGGGAAATAAAGGAAAGAATAAACAAGTGGGACTACATCAAACTAAAAACTTTCTGCTCAGCTAAAGAAAACATCAGCACGATGAAAAGGAAACCAACCATATGGGAAAATATATTCGCCAATGACATCTCAGACAAGGGATTGATCTCCAAAATATATAAAGAACTCATATGACTCAACAGCAAGAAAACAGACAACCCAATTAAAAAATGGGCAAAGGACCTGAACAAACACTTCTCCAAAGAGGACACACAGAGGGCCCATAGACATATGAAAGTATGCTCAACATCACTAGCCATCAGAGAGATGCAAATAAAAACCACAATGAGATACCACCTCACACCAGTCAGAATGGCCATCATCAACAAATCAACAAAAAACTTGTGCTGGAGAGGATGCGGAGAAATGGGAACCCTGGTGCATTGCTGGTGGGAATGCAGACTGGTGCAGCCACTATGGAAAACAGTTTGGAATTTCCTCAAAAAACTAAAAATCCATTGGTAGGATTATATCCGAAAAATCCTGAAACACCAATTCAAAAGAACCTATGCACTCCAATGTTCATAGCAGCACTATTTACAATAGCCAAGTGCTGGGAACAACGTAAATGCCCATCTGTAGATGAGTGGATCAAAAAACTGTGGTACATTTACACAATGGAGTACTGTGTACCAGAAAGAAAGAAGGAACTTCTACCATTTGCAACAACATGGATGGAACTAGAGAGAATTATGCTTAGCGAAATAAGCCAGGCAACGAAAGAAAAATACCTTATGCTGTCACCTATTACAGGAAACTAATGAACAACACAAACAAATGAGCAAAATTGAACCAGAGCTATGTAAACAAGAAGTAGACTAACAGTAACAAGGGGGGAGGTGGGAGGGAGAGAAGGGTGTAAGAAGGGGAAGGGTCAAGTCAAAGAACATGTATAAATGACCCATGGACATGGGCAACTGAGTGGGGGCTGAATGTGGGGGAAGGGAGGGACAGGGTGCAGGGAAGCAAAAGGGGGAAAAAAGTGAGACAACTGTAATGGAAAAACAAACAAAAAAAATTTTTTTAGCGGGGGAAAAATGAAAATATGAAGAATGGAAATGCCAGTTCGGTGAATACTAGGACAAAGATTTTTCTTCACGTTGTATATTTTTCTCCCTATCTGATCCCTCCAGAGTTTGGCATTCTAAACAAGTAAATAATAAGTTTCTTTGCATAGAACTAATAAGACCATTTGTTAATAGAGGTTCCTTTTTTTTTCTTTTTTTTTGACCAAGTCTTTGACTAGAATGTCAACCCTAAAGGAGACATGCTTGGGCTCAGGTTGTTACCAAAAAACCCTGAGGAACTGGGAATGACGTTCAAAGGTAATAAAAGTCCACGAGATAAAAGGCCTGGTACCATGGTTGGTTGTGCAGTTCACAGCAATCTTTCCAGGGAAGCAACGAAGGTTGTTTTCCTGAAAGATGGCTAGAAGGGACCTTAAGGCACAATGAAAAACCAGAAAGACTTGGAAAGGACAGGTGTGTACAGGCAAGGGTGAATGCCAGGTATGTGGCCCAGCTTCTGTGCCCTGAAGAGCAGACTGAGGGTCACCCTAAATGTTCCTTGGGTAAGTTCCAACAAAGCAGAACTAAAGATCATAAGTGATCATTTACTGCTCTTGTTGTGTTTATGCAAATGAACAGGATAAATTAAAAATGGACTTAATGTAGTCCCTTTAAAGACAAGGAGGGTAATCTTAGGGAGAAAAATCATTATTCAAGGAAAATCACAATGATCAGTGGTAGACTATAAAGTAGTGCAGCTAACCGTCTTAAAGGTTTCTTTTCATTTAAAATATGGTTTCACTTGAAAATTAAACCATGTCTGTGATATCATCAAAGATATTCAAGTTGCAGGCAAGTAGAATGTCAAGTGCCTTGCAAATGGATGTCTTCCCAATAAGACAGTCTTACAGATTTAGAGACTTGTTTGTGGGTTATGTTACATAAATTAACATGTGTTTTCTGTTTTCAAAGGGCAAAAGCCTATGACCGCATTGCCCGGGTGATTGTCTGTACGTATATGCCTCACTTAATCCTCTCTGCAGCGCTGCCTCCTGAGACTCAATGGTTTGGCTGAACTAAATGGCTGGGTTGGTGAAGAATGGGGTGGTCTGTGGGTTTCACTTTAAAATGGGTTTCTCTTTTCTACCCTAATGGCTTGGACAGAAAGGACCCAGAGGTCTGAGAGGGGGGAAACCTAAACTATTTTCCTCAGCCCAAACTAAGTATAATGGGCAAAGGGGTTTTGGACAGGTGAGATGTGCCTAGCACACCTTCCTCCAAAGAAGCCCCCCCATTTTTTTCCCCTAATGTGGAACATTGAAAAATTAATCCCTGCCTTTAGTCATCTATTAGTTATGGATTGAATGATGTCTTTTAATGCTTTTTGCCAAATCTGTTGCCCCCAGAACACAACAAGGATGCCAGACTGTTAAACCAAGCACGCCGTTGTCCAGGGACAGCCAACTGACCCGGAGTCTACACGATCCTTCCCCATGTGGGAAGACCACCCTCCCCTCCACACCCCCACTCTTATTAGGGATTTCTGGACCCAAGGGTAGGTAGGACGACGACCATGTTCAGCTTGAAGCAGCTAGAGGAGCTTGAGACCTTCGCCCATTGTCCTCTACAAGATTACAAAGGGTTTTAGTATCTGAGAGGGGGGGATAGTTATTTTTTACAAACCATGGGTATGGACTTGGGGGGGGATTGCTGGGGGAGGGAGATGCTGGGTGGAGGGGAGTAAAGGGGAGAAAATTGGAACTATTGTAACAATATAATCAATAAAATACATTAAAAAATTAAAAAAATAAAAATAAATAAATTAATTAAAAAAGGACATGAGATGGAAAACAAAGAATATAAGGTGGCACAAATGTAGGTTTACAATTGTGAATACTGTGAATTATTATTTATTAATTATTGTATTGTTTTCCTTATTAACAACTGTAAACCTACTTCTGCCCCACCCTGTATAAACATTGCTGACTCTTAGTCTTGACAAACCTTCAATGATCTTTCATTAGATTGGTTTAAATGACCTTAGATCCTATATATGACCTTGTAAGATTACTGAAGATAGTAAATAATAATGGATTTTCATTATTGTCCTGCCTTGTGTCCAGTTTTCCCTTCTATAAATAAGAACACTTCAAATTCCCTTTAAGATGCAATATCTCATGTTCTTTTAAACCGTGAAGTTCTGGTGGGACAAATACTACACGCTCCATGATGTAGGTTTGGCCAGCCAGTGAATTCCATCACACTGGTTCCTGCAACCAGTTCATGGACAGCCTCTCTCCAGAGTTATTCTAAGACTTGTTTAGCAATTATTGGGAAAGAGAATGTTTCTTTCCACCAAGGTTAGCAAGCCATAAGAATGTAAGTCTGAAGTTACCAGAAACCACAATGCCAAAGTTTTGGGAGGTGGGAGTACTGGGGGAAAGCCACATTGAGAATGAATTCATCAGCGGGAATGTTAAGGGTTATATGACCTATTTGAAGAGTTTTAACTCAATAATGCTAGATAACCAACCCCTGGACTCTCATACTACATGAACCAATAAGTTATGAGTGCATTTTGTATCTGTACCTAGCTAACAACATCCTGACCAATGAACCATTTTAAGTTGATGTCTTATCTGTGAAGTTGTTAAAATAATGCTGATAGTACATTTGAAAGGAGTAAATGAATTGATACACTGATGGCCTTTAAAGTTAAGTGCTTCATAATATTACATATAATTATTATAGTTGTAATGACTTTTTAAACATTTAAATTTCACACATCAAAAGAGACAAATGATAGTTTTGACTATTATACCATCACTGATACTGAAAACTAAATATTCATGTAATGGAATCACTTCATATTTTGAACACACAGTGAAGCATTTCCATGACCTAACCAAATTTAAAACTTAGATAATTGACTCCAGTAGAATATTTATTCATTGAGATTAAATAATTGCATTACACAGAAATTAAAGTAATAATTTCTAATGATCCTAGAAGTTACTTTTGACTTTATAAGTGGAGTTTGTCTGGTCTTTGCCAGTTCACTCCTTCTAATAATTCCCATTTCCATCTGGTCCAGTGACTTACACTTGTCATTATCAGTTCCCTTATGTCTTCATTTCCTCACTTAACCAACAAATATTTCAAGATTCCTTCCATAAAACTTCAAGTGCCTCATCCTCGTCTCCAATCATAACACTCACCTGACAAAACCTCAAACCTTGTTAAAAACAGTTCTCCACCTGCTTTATCTATATGCATAAGTAATCGAACTGGCTTTAGAAAAACATTTATTAAGAATGTGCTGATTGGACTCACTTTATTTTTATGACATCAGATATTAAGTAGACTCTAGGCTCTCACCATTTCAAGGCAATCCTTTCATATTTTCCTAGTCATTTTATTTTTCCATCTACAAGGAAAAAAGCACTATTTCAAACCTTCTCTTTTCTGTTCAGTCTTGCATCACTTTTATACCTTTTCTCAATCTAAACCAAAGGCTGGCTTCATATTGTACTAGTAAATAAAAAGCAATTACAAGAGAATGTCCTCATTTTCCTAGCACCAGACCTAAAAACTTAGCAGCATATGCACACAAATATTTAGTCTTCTGCCCTCAAAATGTATGGTTTATCCCTGCTTCTATCAAAGGCCAACACTTTACTTATGCACTATATTTAGACATCTTCTTGCATACACAACTAACTTGCTCTTACAATTTTCCTTATACTAACATTTCCATCAGTATAAAAACCCCAATATACAAAAGTCCTGCAGTTTATAGAAACCACATTGGAAGGACTGACTCTGAAGAATGCTGATTACCTGGTATAGGGACAATAGAGTCTATCAGGCTTCCTCATACATATGCCCAGGTGTGGGCCACTTAGGGATAATAATTAGACTTGCATGCACAATGCACTCAGCTATATATGCATTGATGATATATTTTGGAAACAGCAAACTTTGTCTATGCATAGTATATAGGAGGGGTGGAATCCCCACAGGAGTGCACGCATGCACGCATGAGGCGCAGCGGGAAGCGAGTGAACAAGCGCAAATGCTGAATGTCCCAGTACCCTCAATAAATGAATGTCAGACATCCCCTCACTACTGCATTTATTTTTCTGATTGCCCAAACTGAGGTTGGATCTGCATTGTCTGGAAGAGTTCCACAACACCCAGGTTGAATTACCACCACCACATCTTACTAGTTGTGCGAACTTAGGCAATATACTTAATATCTCTGTCCTCAGATTCCCAACTAAAACAGATAAAAACAAGTGTCTCCCTCCTGGAGTTGTTACAATTTTTAAATTAGACTTACATAGAGCACATAAAAAATGTCTGGCACATTGTAACTGATACATGTGTGTTTATTAAAATAACAGAGGTCATGTAAATAAATGCCTTTAGCAATATACCTACCTCCAGCTTTGCCCAACTCATCTCAAAAGCTGTGTATTTGTGTTGTCTCACTTTCATATCCACCATTTCCTCTTGAACTCCTGTCACTAGGCTTAAGTCTTCACCCCTTGACTAAAAGCTCCCTTATCAAGGTCATCTACTCCTCCATGTTTCCAAATCTAGTAGTGATTTATGTCTTCATTATATTGTAACGTTTAACAACATCTGAATCAGATGATTTTTCCTTCTTGAATACTTTTAATTTACTTTAAAGTTAACCCCTTGTATATGCTCTTGCCTCTTACTACCTCAGCAGTTAGGCTTTCTCAAACTTCTTAACTAGCTTTTCCTAGTTTCTCTGACCTCTAAACTGTATAGTACCCTAAAGTGCAGTAGTTCTCTCCTCTACTTACTTTCACTTCCTAGGTTAGCTCATCCATTCCTATGGTTTAAATACTACAATAGGCTGATAACTTGTAACTACCTATCTCCCTCATTGACCACTCACCATAATCCAGATTTACAAATCCAGCTTAATGCGGCAAAATTAACATGCTACACAAACTCAATTTTTTTCTAAGCCTCCTCTCCCCCTCTCAAGTCCTGCCTGCTGTATTTACAATTTTCTCCTTTTGGAAAAAATTTAAAAAGCAACTCAAAGTTTCCAATTGTTCAAGGTAAAAACCTGAAGTCAACTTTGATTCCAATCTTTCTGACACATCCACATTTAACCCATTAACAATTACTGTTCATTCCACCTTCAAAGTACATCCACAATCTTTTTCTCAGGATATCCTCTCACACCAGCCTAGTCAAAAGCACTACGCTTGCATTCCTAAATTACCACAATAGCCTCTTAAGTCATGTCCTTTTTTTTCCATCTGTTATAGGTTAGGTTCTCCAGGAGTGCAAGTAGTACATTAGGAGTAAGGATAGGAAAAGGAAGGAAGCAGGATTGGGCAGAATTTGCTGTTGGACAGTGACGCTGCCATGAGAAAGTCTCTGCCAACCCAACAGCGGGTTCTGAAGCAAAGGCTGCCTGTTGAAGGGGTCCTGCATTAGGTGGAAATGGTTGGGTACTTGCTCAATGATTTTCTGGGGCCACTCCAAAAAGAATGTGACCTCACTTAAAAACTGAGGCTGTCAACTAACCACACTTTCCCCAGATGGCCAGTCAGGCACTTTTTGAAGGACATTTGAGTGACATAAATCTCTGTCTTCCAGAACAACCTTGCTCCTTACCATCTAATTTTATTCCTCTACCATTAATTCCAAACATAACAACCAGACTCTTACTTTTAAATTCTGAGTCTGATAATGTCATCCCTCTGTTCAAGAGCCTCCACTAGTTTCTCCTGACACTCAACATAAAATTTATGGCCTAGAAGATGCTATAGCACTGCCTCGCTCCCTCTGTCTCTGACCTCATCCAACGAGTCCCCTTTCATTCACGCGAATGCAGCTTCATCTCAGCGGCATGCTCTGTAAGCGCCTTTGCACTTGGTGTTACCACCTTCTCAAGATGTCCTCCCCTGAACGTCTTCATTTTCCTCTGCTTTTTGTTTAAATGCTACCATATTTGGGACATTCTTCCTGGCTGTTTATATAGAATAGCCTATACACCTTCACCACCACTTTCTAACAATATGTCCCGTATTTATTTTGTACACAGTGACCCTTAGGATTTGGTGGAATTATAGCACCTGAAATGTTTGGATTTCTTCTTCTTTTGGTAAAATGTCCTTCCCCATTAAGAATGATTAAAGCAAACATTTTATTCTCCTCAAAAATAAAGCAAAGAGAAACCAACTTATAAATTCCGTCTTTTTGAAACTTTGCTATACCTTTTGTAATATTGACAGAAGGAAGTTAATTATGGATCTTTGTGACAAAATTAAATTAATAATCCTCCTTGTGACTTTACCTAACACAATGTAACACACCATTTAATGGTTAATGGGCTTGAGTCCGTTTCAGATCTCCTAGACTTTAAAATAGTAAAGGGGCACATGCATTCTTCACCCTCCAGGTTTCCATGTGGGGAGACTTTGCTGCAGTAAAATTATTGTCCTTTTTTCTCTCTTTCCTTGCTTTTCCGCAGGGCGGAGGAATCACTCATCTGATTGGTGAGTTAGGAAGAAGGAGCCCAGCATCTCCTTCATCTCTTGCTTGTCTCTGTGACTTGAGGCAACTAACTATATAGCTCATATAATTTCTCTCCTCCTTGCCCTAAATCTTACAGTCAGGTCTCCAAATGGGAGGTCAGTGGCTTTTTAGTAATGTCTATGATTTTGTTGGTAGCTTAAATTCACAGATGAAGTAATAACAGTCCTTCTTTTCTACAAGTCAAGCTACATTTTCCTAGATATGATTTCCAGATACAACTCTTAACGTCTGTTTCTCAAGTGCTTCCAAGTATAAGCAGAGAGAGAGAGTTGTGTTATTCCTTGACCTACTAAGACACCAACAACCACATCAATGTTTCTTTCAATCTAATACATGGTATGGCAGTTTGATTTTTAAGAAGTTGCTTGCATGCATCTATCAAAGTACCATGACTTTAAAATAGTTAAGGAATGTTTTTTATATTCCTGTTTTTCCCCCCTTGCTATAAAGTTCAGATGTATTTAAAATTATAAGAAGAATAAGAATAAATTTAAAAGATGAACCAAAGACAGGATTTGATATCATGAAGTATAGCCTCCTTAAAGACTTCCTTTTCTTTCTTTTGACTATTATGGGTTGACAGCCTCTATTTAAAAGAGAATAAAGAAAAGCACGGCTTTCATGAAATTTCCACCTCACCATGCCTAACCTTGAAGTCTCACATCCCTCACATCAAATCAGTGTGATGAATGACACCCAGCCTTGCTGACTCTTACTAGAATTCCAATTAATCATACCTTTTAAATTCTAGCATTTCCTCAGTGCTTTCTTGCCCTTTCTTCTAGAAATTGAGGCACATTTATAAGGTTTAAAGGCTGAATTTTTCATGGATATCTTCACAGTTTTCTCAATAAGCCTTTCTACTACTCTGAGAATAGAAGTGAATCTGAAGTTTACCACCTATTAAAAGAAGAATCTATTCAACAAGCATTAATTATAAGATAAGATATATAATAGGCCTACAGAAAAAGTGGGTGGGAAAGGGTAAGTAACCTACAATGAATGATCTTGATAGCAGACTCAATTGTCAGTGAAAGTCCTTAGGGCATTATAAGGCATTACATTTCAGACCAAAATCTATAAGAGAAACTGCAATAAAAAATGAAATATACATGTACTCTCTTTTGAGGACAACTACATATATGCATGTAATTTTTAAATATATAATTTTCATGAAAGACATTAATACAAGATTAAATTGTGAAGTGACTATTTGGTAGGAGGTTCCATTAGGAAAATGCCATATAGCACAATGATGGCTATATATCTTGAGTTTTTTCTCTCCAATTTTGCATTTAGTTTGATTCCCCCAACCCACCAACCATAAAAAGCTTTGATTTGCTAGGACTTAGCAAAGAATAAATATACTAAGGTTCAATATGCTATCTTAATGACAATGCACTAGAGATTAGAATTCATGTGTATAAATGATTTGGGAAATGTAGCAGGGATGAATGGATGAGAAGATAAGATAAAATTCAATAAATTAAAAGCCAGGGAAATTTAGAAATTGTAGAACAAACATTCATGTTTAAAAACTGTATGTTGAATGAATAGATGAATCAATTCATACATCGATGGATGGATGAATAAACAAAGAACATTTAATAAAATATTGCAAAAACTGAACAAATTTTTCTGACAATATCATATTTGTGTGTATGTATGTGGGTCTGTAGAGAGAAACAGATGTATATAATGGATATTTTGTTGATAGCTCTAATTATAAAAATAACTTGAAATGTTCTAAAATAATGATACTCATAATATAATATACATATACCCATCATATATAAATGATATATTTATCTCCTTTATAACAACTATCATGGTTTAATAACTTTTTCGATGGTGGACAACTTTAACCTGATATTGATGACTATTCTAAACAGAAAATACCAATTTTAACTTTATAAATTTCTGTTTGAGAGGCTATAACCATGACATATGGAAATTTCTTCTAATTTGAATCAGAATCTCTCAGAAAAATAAAATAATGTGTGTTTACTTTATAGTGTTATCACAACTGAAAGAATTTACATTTTATATATTACCAGTAGGCTTACCATTATAATTTATTTTTTTCTCATGAACATACCTCAAAAGAGGTTATAGGATCTTATTCAAACATGTTTCTAGTTTAATATTATGAATGGTATTGATACACTGTTGCACTGGGTTATAAAACATAAAACATTCCCAAATAAGTGAAATTACTCAGAATCAAAGAAAAAACAGCTAAAGACAAATCATTAAAGCAGCATTGGAATCTGGGAAGATCACACCTACCAGCAATATATAACACCATTGATATAGAAACTGGCTAAAAATGCTATTTCCAACCTCCACCCTTACGAGAGGGGACCCAAAAAAAACCCCTAGAATTATCTTCTAGAGGGCAGGCCCCTTGTATGGGCTTCCCCTGTTCGATGAGTGTTCTAGGAAACCACCTGTATCAGTGTATCAGCTGGCATTGTTGCGAGAGGCTGCATTCAACTTCAGCGATTTTTTTTTTTTGAAGACTTTTAACACATTTGCCCATTTTATGATGGGCAATTTACAAGTGTACCTGCCCACAACACGCTGAGTGTTCAGCAGTGTTTTACCAAAAATGGCATGACCTCCATGTGCCACCCTCCCTATTTACTCAATCTTGCCCTGAGTAACATGTTTTTTGTTTGTTTGTTTCCCTGGATAAAAAAACCCTCAAAGGAAAACGTTTTGCCGATGTGGAGGAGGTGAAACAAAAAAATAGCAGAAGCACTAAAAGGCATCAAAATCGACAAGTTCAAACGTTTTTTGAGCAGTGGGAAAAAAACATCTCAATAGGTGCATTGCATCAGATGGAGAGTACTTTGAAGTGACTGAAATTTAAACATGTAAGAATAAATATATGACTTTTAATAAATAAATGCTGGGTTTGGGGGAGTCGTGCCTCGTAAACGTGCACCAGTTGCTGTCTTGAACCTTCTTCTCCTCTGTTTGCAGTCGTCGTCGTCGTCGTCGTCGTCGGCAGCCGTCCGTCTCGAGAGATGATGGTGTAGCTTCTTAAGAGTCTATCTGCACCGCCGAGAATGGCTGTGCAGTCCGACTTGGGAGTGGCACGGTATCTGTCTCCTCCCGTGTTGAATCGACATCTTGCGATGACGCTGGAGTGTCCTCTCCAGTGAAGCTGAAGCTACAGAGCCTGGGCAGGGTGATATGGAGGGTCTGCTGTTGCCCATGCAGCAGACCCCCCCTCTCTTCGCAGCTGAAGGGTCCAAGGGAAAGACGGAGTCAATACAGCTTGGCTTCAGGTGCGCCGCAGGAGTTGCCGGTGTTGACTACAACGTCAAACCGCCTTAGGGACTCCGGCTCCGGATTTTCTGTTGGGGTTTACTCCCTTAGCCTTTCCCCTGAAGAGGTATGCCGCAAGGCAGCAGAGGTTTTTTGGAATCAGAGTTTTCCTTCTCTGTCTGTTTGCAGTAGGTAATGAAATTAACAAGAATTTTTTAAAATTTAATTACTGTGATTTTAGGTGGTTGTCTTACCATACTGAAATATTTTAATAAAACATTTATAGTGTATGTTAAGAGACAGGATTTAGCTTTCTTCTCAAAAGCTATGCAATGTACAAAAATTGCCTTTATCTAGATAAACTATAAATAACTTGCCACTGTTCCTTTCTACTCCTGGTAGAACCACTGTGAACTTTTATTATTATTTTTAATCCTTAGGTGAGGATAGGTTTATTGATTTTGGAGAGAGAGAAAGGGAGAGAGAACAACACCATTGGTTGCCTCCCCTACGATCCCTGACCAGGGATCGAACCTGCCACGGGACAATGCTCCAACTGAGCCACTGGCCGGGGCACCGCTGTGAGTTTTTACAGAAGCAATAAACTGCTCCATATTCAGTTATTTACAAAACACTAACTTAAAATTTACATATACCTTTACATTTTTTGTAACCACCTAAGACACTAGTTCACTCTGATTTCCCAAGGGCCCTGGATTTAAATAGCATGCATATTTTTGTTTCAGTCTTAGAGGTGAGGAAACAAACCAACTTGTAACTGTTTAAATAAGGCCATTTAATCAAGTGTTCATCTAAGGAAAATAGCATTTCACTGTACAGCTAGATTTGTTCTAATGTCAAGGATTCCTATGATTTTCATATCTTGGCTTAAAAAATATGAGTTATAATTTTCTAGTCTTTTACTCTTTCCTATCAAATATGACATATCGAACCTGAATTGATTTTTTTAAAATCTGTGTTCATCCTAATATTCTGAGAAAGGCATCCCTAAACACAGATACTTGTATGCCAGTTTATGTTTTCTCTCACAGTGATTTTGTAGCCAAGAGACTAGTCCTGTACCTCCTGACCCTGTCCCGTCTGTCCCCCACATGTCATATTTGCATACATATGAGATGACCTTATGTCCTTCTGCCAACTCTCTTTTCTCATTGAAATTCAAATACAACAAATTTACTCACTATTTCACTGTGTATTCTACTTTCTTCCAAAAATACTCCTCTACAGCCAATCCCAAATTAAACAATAATTCATTATTATTCAATTTTTCAACCTACACAGGGGCAGCATTAATAGCAGAGAAGAAAGAGCACAGTGCTGAGAGTCAGGCCTCCCAGATCTGCTCCTAGTTAGCTATGAGCAACTTGACAAGGTACTCAGTGTCTCAGTTTCAAAAAGGATTTAGCCAGATAAGCACTAACTCTTCCAGTTCTAATATTTTACAACTTTTCAAAATGAAAAGAAATTGCTTACAGAGTACAGGGTTATTTACTTCTACTATGTAAAAATGAGAATAATAGACAGCATAGATTCTACATTTGTAAAATATAGGTGTCATTAATAAAAATATAATCCTTAGATCAAAAGTCTGTTTCTGCTTTTACTACTTATTAATCACAAGTTTTCATTACCATCTTATCTAACCATCTTATCTAACCTAAAGTACAAATCAAAACAAATATCCTAAATAGCTCTAAACTGATGGTCCCAACTGAAAATTGTTAACAAAGCATTTGAAATAAATATTGTCTGATCTAACTATCTATCTACCTACTTACCTTCCTACCTACCTACTGATATATCTATTATTTCCCTCACTACTATCTCTATATCCACATCATTTAATAAATGCAAGTTGTATCTTTTTTTAATATGCTTTACTGATTATGCTGTTACAGTTGTCCAAATTTCTTTTCCCTTTGTTCCTCTCCACCCATTGACCCTCCCCCCCTCCAGTTGTCCCTTCCCTTTAGTCCATGCCCATTGGTTGTGCACATAGTTCTTCTCGACATCTTCCTGTCTACTCCACTCCCTCTTACTATGCTTCTTATTTCCTGTACCATCTCCCTCCCTTTCCGCCCTTCCCCCTCCCCGCTGACCTCCCCCCATAATGTTCCCCATACCTATAATTTTTCTCCCACTCTCATTGTCTACTTAGTTTGACTTTGTTTTGGTTCCCTAGCTTCTGTTGTTGGTTGTTGTGATACAGTTTTCATTTAAATGTTCACAGTTTTGATCCTCTTTCTCCTAAACAAGTCCCTTTAACATTTCATATAACAGTGGTTTGGATCTGATGAAGCAAGCTGTATCTTGATTGTTGTTCTTTTACTACACTGCAATAATAAAACCTACAGATATTTTTATAGAAATTGGAGATTTGAGGTCTGAAATAATCTCTTTAGCATATGCAAACTTCTTTTGAAATGTCCGTGTTATGTACCTCCAAAAAATAGGTAGTCCTTCAGGGCACGCAGTATGTCAAGGGCAGTTGCATATATAGTGCCGATCAATATAAACCTTTCACAAATAGCAAGTTAAAGGAAACAAGATAGTTTAAAATTTATACATCAAGTCAAGAGTACAAGGGTAGATATTTTGGAATTGGGAAAAACTTGCTATCAAAGTCTTTCTCAAATGGGGAACTCCTGGTACCTGCTCCAAAGTCAATAGCACCATAATTTTATAAATTCAAACAGTCAATGATGATTCATCTTAAACAATGGTGAGACAGCTGGTGATCAAATATTTAATAATTGCCTGGAGATAATTTAAAGTTCATACCTAAACACATTGATTCTAGTTTATTTATTCACTAAATCTTTTCCTGTGAATAAATTGAGACAAATTATGTTACTGCATTAGAGAGTAACACAAGACGTGTAATTGCACTTATATTTTTATAGAAAACTTTATCAACTATGACTTTTATCTCATACCAGACACAATAGTGGAAATAAAATAGGTCAATCTGAAGTCTCTTTGGCAAAGAATATAAGACATTAGAAATGAAAAACAAGGTAAACATGTCCCCTCAGGATACTTCATCATCTTGACAATATTGGTTGCAGGTTTAAAATATGTTTAATTGTCTGAGCAAAAAACTCAAAAACACCCAGAAACTGGGTCACCTAAGTTAGAGTTAATCATCTCAAACACATTCTCAGTAATGACATAAAAAATTCATTCAAAACAATAACATAAGTAATTATAATTTTAATTAGTCAAAATCAGCTAGAATAAGTTGGAACACTGTTGACCAAAA
Source organism: Furipterus horrens (assembly GCF_987537825.1). Lineage (NCBI taxonomy): Eukaryota > Metazoa > Chordata > Mammalia > Chiroptera > Furipteridae > Furipterus > Furipterus horrens. The sequence goes on along the minus strand of NW_028327174.1, from coordinate 79,922,046 downwards.
AAACTCAGTAAATTATGGCAGCAAAGGTTGATTTTCACTCAAACTATGACTTTTTCAAGGATTGCTAAGGCTCAACTGCATGTGTCTCTTTCTAGGACACAGTTCTCCATCTGGACTATAGATGATCCTTTGCAGAGAGAAACAAAGCATGGTAAATCACATACAGGCCCATAAACCTTCTGCCTGAATACACAGGTCATTTCCACCCACATCCCTGGCTGGAGAAAGTCTCATGGCCACTCCTGTGTGAAGTAGGGCTGAGACACAAAATCTTCCCACAGAAGAGGTACCCAACAGAACAGGCACATCCTACTTAATGCCCACACATCGTTATGTTACAAATCGTGTTGAGTGTTGCATGTGTAAAAATAAGTTGTCCATTGGCCAGAGGTGTTGTGTACACTTTGAAGTTGATCATTACAAATTTTAAAATGTGGACTGGAGAGCTATCCATGCACTATGCCTCACACCTGTCAGAATGGCCATCATCAATAAAACAACAAACAGCAAGTGTTGGAGAGGATGTGGAGTAAAGGGAACCTTCTTGCACTGTTGGCAGGAATGCAAATTAGTAGAGCGACTGTGAAAAACAGTAGAAAGGATACTCGAAATATTAAATATAGAAGTACCTGATGAAAATGTGTACCACTATTGACCAAGGTCTTCTTTTTGAAATATATATTTTTTCATTCATGGTATCTCAAAGCCTAAGTCAGTTCCCTCAGTAAATCCCTCAGTTCATCTATATTCCTATTAGCCTGTAGGAAAACTACTATATGTAATAAAATAGTGTAGATGACTGCATATCATTCTCAAACATATCCCCAATGATAATAAGCAATTAGAGATACAAATGATATTAAATATTTAATTCACAAGAGTGAAAAAAATCTGTGATGTCCTATTGAAGGATCATATGCAATACTGAACAACAGAAAATAAGTTTTTGGATGAGAAAGTCTGTAATAAAAAATTTAACTCTCCCCCAAATTAATATTAGCATAATGCACTTTCAGTTAAAAATGCAAGGTATATTTGTTTATTTTGTTTTTAGAACTAGAAAAATATTTGACATAGAAGAATAAATGTAGCAAAGTGGCCTCAGAGGAAAAAATAGAAAGAATGGTGTAAATAGAGAGAAAAAAGAAAAAATGGTTTTACTTTAGCATGTACTCTAAAGTCACTAGAATAAATAGCTTGGTATTGGCTTAGGAAGAGAACAAGAGGAAAAGATAAAGCTAGGTTTGCTTAATCATTCCCAAAGAGACTAATTTTGGTTTATTTTCTCTCCAGAGAATTTTGGTTCCTGATATGAGCTTATGGAAAGTTATATTGTTAAGAGATCATGTAGTTTATGATTAAGAGCTAACCATAGTTTCAGTTTGGGTAACTAAAGAAAAAAAAAAAAAAAACATTGGGGCAAATTCTTATCCTATTAATAATACTAAGAAAAAAAAAAACCGCGTTTCTTATACTGTGGAAAACCTTGAAAATAAAAATTCTCAAGTTATTCATTAGAAGTCCACTGTACCAAAATAAAACTATGGAGAGCTATTTCTGCTCTGTGCTTAATTAATTGTTGGCTGTAACTGAGCCATTTTTCCTGTCGGATTCTGGACAGTCATGCCTACCACACAGAAGGTTGCTCACAATAAATTAAACAAGTTATGTAATAAACACCAAGCCCAATATCTAGCAAATACGAATGTTCAATGTGTTGATTTGCTTTGGGCTTGGTGATTAATGTCCAAAATAATTCTGCTTTTCTAAAATTTTATGTTTCTTATACACCACTTAAGCTATGTTCCTTTCAGTTTCCAAATATCAGCTCTGATATGTCTGAGTTTTCTTTGGCACAGAAAGTTCATTAGTTTTACAGCAGACGGATTTTGGATGGCAGTCTTTTAACCGCCAATTTTTTACTGGGAATATGTTCTGCTGAGCAAAAATAATACCCAAAACTTTTTTATTCAGCAGTATGACTTCAAGAAGCATTAATAGTCTACCAACTAAAGTATAAACCTGTTAGATTTTGTTTATGGAATCTGCTATCATAGCTTCTAGTTATCACTCTCAAGAGTCCAGGCAAAGCATTGTATGTACTATGTGATCATGATTTATCTTCCTTGGTGTAACAGTAGTGACAAGATAAAAAATATGAATTTAAAAAAGAAGCTGATTTTTCAGTGAAAAGTTTATCCTTGTTAAACATGCAGTTGGCATAATTTCAGATAAAGAGCAGAACAATTTTCTTCTTTGCATAAATAATTTAAGAATCAGCCACTATGCAAGCCACAGTGAATGTAAATTGCTCTATCTTTGGAATTAAAGTTCTTTGGAATCAACAATGGACGCTCAACCATACAGATCTCAATTCCAAGCAAAACTTAGAAGACAAGTTTCCAAATAAAATATCTCTTGCTTATTTCAGAAAGTTGTTTTTAAACATTTGGTCAAAACTTTAATACTACAAGATCATTTGTTATGTTAAAAGCTAGAATGACAGCAAATTTAAAGGGTCATTGAGAAGTTAATAAACCTACCATCAGATCTACATGATTTTGGTAAATATGGTTTTATGGATATCTTTCCTTGATTTTATTCCACTGTTTTTATCTTTTCTTTTGAACAAGGAAGAATAAAAATTAGCTATCAACAAACTACAGGCCCACAGAGATAGAACCAAAAGTTAGGATGAACAAATTCTATGGGACACCAGTCTATAAAGTTTAGCTGTACATATCTTCAGTACAGATGTAAGTATAATAATTTCCTTGAATTTATGGATTTTTTATCCCTTTATATACTGATCATTATGATAGGAAATTAAGTTCTAAGATGATAAACTTGTGGTTTGCACACATGCACATGTTCATGCATACACTTCTTATATCAGATGAAGGGCACTTCTCCCCTCATCCCTCTCTACAACTCCCACAGCCAGAGGAGTTCTTCGGCATCTCGTGCAGTACTGAACCGTAGCATATAGAGTGCAACCCTACACATTTACAACCAACTCCCATCCCCCAAAAGGGAGGGCACATAATCGCATTGCTACCTAGTGGATATTGCCTTGGGAAACACAATATGTTAGGAACCTCCTAAAAGGTGTTCTCTGAATGTTCACTGTTGTACTTGCCACTTTGTTGAGTGTTTACGAACAAGGAGGAGTAAGAGTTTGTGGCTCTCAAACAGGAAAGGGAAAACAGATATTTATCCTCTCCCTGAGCTCACTTCTTGACTAATTCCCTGCTCTCTTCTGAGTAGATGTCCTGATAGTTAGACTATCCATTTCCTCTCTTTCCTATATTTCTTATCCTCTCAAAAATCATTTTTTAGTTGCTATGAAGTAGTCCAGTCACATGAAAGTCCAAGGGAAATATAATGAACACTCACATACCCACCACTCAGTTTAGGAAATAAAACATTGCAAACAAACTTGAAGTCACTATTGTACTCTTCCTCAGCCCATTCCCCTCCTTCTCTGCATGGTGGTAACCATAAGCTTACATTTGGTAATTGTCATTCTCATGTATTTTAAAATAGTTTTATCACATCTGTGTGTACCTGTAAACAATAGCTGGTATCTTTTAAAAATTAAATGAATTGTATAATATACATACCCTTTTACAATTCCCTTTTGTTTCTAGTACTGTTTGGGAAATACACTTATTGATATATTTAACTCTTTTTATTTTCTAAAAAATGTGTATTCTATTTTATGAATATATCACAATAGATTTATTATTTACCTTTAAGCAGATATCTTTTTTTTTTCCACATGAACATGGACTTTGACCCTTCCCTCATCCTGAGATATAATCCATTCCCTGGATTTTTCATTGACCATAATGGTTCCCCCTCTAACCTACATTTTAGATTTTATATTAAAGACAGAGGGGGCTGAAAAATTAAACAAAAAAAGACAAAGAAAATTTGTAATAACCCATAATAACAATTATCAATAATAATAATCACAAGATAATAGATGCTATCCTTCAAAGAAATTTTTTTAGGTATTACACCACTTAATATCTGCAATACTCTGTAAGGTTGCTACCACTCTGCCAAAAGTTTATGCACCTCTCCAAAATTACAAAGAAAAAAAAATAGAAGAGAGAAAATTAAAACTTAGGTTTGACACCAAAATCCTTGCTCTTATCCTATGTATGATAGTTTCAGAAGATTGGAAGGAGGCTCAGGAGTCATTTTCACTCCCTCAATAATGAGAGAACATGATTGAAGGAAAAGCACACACCCGTTTTGATATTCCCGAATGCCCATTTCAACCATTGGCTTTGATTCAATTGCACCATCAGTTCAGTCAGAACAGTAGTCAACCCTAACACCAAGCTCTACCAATTACTTTTCATTTAATTTACTAGATTTGTATCAGACAAAGCTTGAGTGAAAGTTGTACAAAGTGTAGCAAACATAATTGTAGTTTTATGTTTGGAATCTTTTCATTGTGCTAGAAATGAACAGCATTATCTTATCTATCTGAATCTGTTTTCTCATAAGCAACATAAGGCTTTAGCAGCTAGGTCACCAGGGCTAATATTTGAGGATACAAGGGGAAAAAAATTATTTTTAGTTTTCTTGAAGGCAACACTTCTACAGAATGTAGTGGAAAACTGAAATTCTAAAATGTAATATTTTTTATTCTTTTGATGAGGTGATAGAAAACACTTTCTTGGTTAATAATTACATTTTCATTTAAAGGAATAAATAAAAATATGGATTTTTACATCTTGCCTCCTATAAATTCTCTCTGCACATATGTAGGGCTTATCATTTCTTCAGCTCCTTTGGAGCCTGTATTAGAGGCTATATTTTTAAAAAGTGGTAAAATAAATACTATAACAATATGACTACCAAAGCTCCCTTTTTTATTTTGTTTCAAGTCAACACAGTTCTTCACTGATTGACTTTACCATTTTAGGAATAAAAAATATAACATTAATTCATATACTTATTAAGAAGATGATTTTCTCTGTTTATATACCACAAATTACAAGAAAAATTTCCACAGAACAAAAGAAGTCCCTTTCAGATCTTAACACTGCTTCCAAGGATGAACACATGAGGAGGTAGCTTGGTGCAATGGCATCTTCTACAAATTCTGCACCATGATATATGGCAGGTGACTTTCTTCCTGGCATTTTAGTATCCCTAGATGACACTAAGGAGCTAATAAAGCTTATCACTGATCCCCTCAGGCAAGATTAGGAGGCTACATAGAAAAGATTTGTAAATTAGTAATCAAAACACGCTCTGGAAATACAGAGCCTCATGCTACTCTTAGTAATACAGTCACACACAGTCTAGTGAATGCCCTGGCCCAGATCTACACTATAACAATACACGCCTCCTCCCAGTATGCCATACAATGTCCATGTGCACAATTACCGATGACTCTCATACAAAAAAGTCCCTGCCCTACAGCCAGCTCAATTATACCAGAAAGAATACTTTGATATATTTATTCCAATTTGTGTAAAATTTGAATTGCTGAGTATAAAATCAAACCACATAGTATGAAAATCAGGCCACATGGACTGATTCTGTTCAATTGCTTGAATGCTGTTCAATTAAACTGACATTATAGCTTCTTGTCTTTGCTCCTACGTCCCCAAGGAGACACAGTTTGAACAGGTGAGTCCAATAGAGGAAAGGACAGGTGACTAAAGGAACGGGAATGCTCTGTTATTAAAATTTACTTTGAGTACCAGTCAGTGATCTCCAGAGACAGAGAAATGTATATATGTGGGTAAAGAGATTTACTTTAAAGAATTGGCTTATACAGTTATGAAGACTGAAAATCCAAGATCTGCAAGATGGATTCAGTCAGCAGGCTGGAGATCCAGGTAGGAGCCAATGTTATACTTTAAGTTCAAAGGCTGTCTGGTGGCAGAAATCCTCCTTGTTCAGGGAAGGGCAGTCTTTCTCCTATTAAGACAAACTAAATGGATGACAACTACCCGCATTATGGAGGGAAATCACTTATACTCAAAGTCCACTGCTTTAAATATTTGTCTCATCCACGAAATTAAAAAAGACATTCACAGAAACATCAAGAATCATGCTTGACTAAATATCTGGGCACTGTGGTCCAGTCAAATTGACATATAAAATTAACCATCACACCTTGTAATTATGCATTTACACACACGTCTCATCTGTTAGAATGAGGAAGCAAGGAGTCTGAGAATGTCTTCACTGCCTAGGGATGTTCAAGGACGAACCTAGTACTGGGCCCCAGCATGCCCAGTAAGTGTTTATTAAGCTGAAGTGCTTGTGCCTTCACACTGTACTCTTCAGGCTACTGTACAGCATAACCTTAAGATTCTTCCCAGTAAAGTTACCTAGTAAAAGGTATCCATCTCTTAGGAAATGAATTGTCTCCCCAAAATTCATACATGGAAACTAATTCTTAGTGTGACTCTCTTTAGAGATCGAGCCTCAAAAGGCTCTCATAACGTTGGGGTCCTAATTCAGTATTACTGGTGCCCTTATGAGAAGATGAAAAGACATCAAGACATACACACAGAGAAAAGGTCACATGAGGACACAGTGAGAAAGGCAGCCATCTGCAAGCCACAGAGAAAAGCCTCAGGAGCAACTAACCCAGCTGGCACCTTGATCTTGGAATTCTAGCATTTGGAACTGAGAAAATTAATTTCTGTTGTTTAAGCCACCTGTCTGTGATACTTTGTTATGGGAGACTAAACAGACTAATACACCCACCAACACACTGTCCCCCGATTCACTAAAAAACAAAGTAGAGCAGGCCTGGCTCTGGGGCAGAAAAAATGCCTGTCAAACGTGCAGTCAAGAAAGCACAGTTGGTTTCAAGTGAATGGAGTTGGTCTGATGTGTGGCCTGTGCAGGAACTGCTGTGAGGTCCCTCTGAGGAAACTAAATGTCCAAAAGAGGTGGATACACAGAGACAGACTTCCTTTCAGAATCTGCAGAATACTAAGCAAGCTTTCATTGCCCCAAGGTAATAAGTGGCATTAATCCCCTTCCTGGAGTGTTTTTGCTGTTGTTTGTTTAAACACCTCAGGAGAGCTGCAGGAGCAACAGTCATTTGTGCCTCAGCCTGAGTGTGTTTATCTGTTTTCTCAAATAGCTGAGATTGCCCCAAATCTGAGGAGTGAGAGAAAGCAAGAAAAAAATAATTTTGAAAGATAAAAGGTTAGTGGTGACACAGAGAATAATTTCATGCACTCAATTCAGAGACAAATCAAGGAATCTAGGAAATCCTTTTATTTTTTTTTTATTTTTTTTAATGTTTTTTATTGATTATATTGTTACAACAGTTCCAATTTTCTCCCCCTTGTTCCCCTCCCCCCAGCACCCCCTCCCCCAGCGATCCCCCCCAAGTCCATACCCCTGGTTCGTAAAAATTAACTATCCCCCCCCCCCTCAAATATTAGGACCCTTTGTAATCTTGTAAAGGACAATGGGCGAAGGTCTCAAGCTCCTCTAGCTGCTTCAAGCTGGACATGGTCGTCGTCCTACCTACCCTTGGGTCCAGAAAACCCTAATATGAGTGGGGGTGTGGAGGGGAGGGTGGCCTTCCCACATGGGGAAGGATCGTGCAGACTCCAGGTCAGCTGGCTGTCCCTGGACAACGGCGTGCTTGGTTCAACAGGCTGGTGTCCTTGTTGTGTTCTGAGGGCAACAGATTTGGCGAAAAGGGTTAAAAGACATCATTCAATCCATAACTACTAGATGACAAAAGGCAGGGATTAATTTTTCAATGTTCCATATTAGGGAAAAAAAAAAAAAAGTTTCTTTGTAAGAAGGTGTGCTAGGCACATCTCGCCTGTCCAAAACCCTTTTGCCCATTATACTTAGTTTGGGCTGAGGTAAATAGTTTAGGTTTTTCCCCCTCTCAGACCTCTGGGCCCTTTCTGTCCAAGCCATTAGGATAGAAAAGAGAAACCCGTTTTAAAGTGAAGCCCACAGACCACCCCATTCTTCACCAACCCAGCCATTTAGTTCAGCCAAACCGTTGAGTCTCAGGAGGCAGCGCTGCAGAGAGGATTAAGTGAGGCTTATGCGTACAGATAATCACTCAGGTAATGCGATCATAGGCTTATGTCCTTTGAAAACAAAAAACACGTGTTAATTTATGTAACATAACCCGCAAACAAGTCTCTAAATCTGGAGAAGAAACTTTTAAGACGGTTAGTTGCCCTGTTTTATACTCTACTACTGATCATTGTGATTTTCCTTGAATAATAATCTTTCTCCCTAAGGTTACCCTCCTTGTCTTTAAAGGGACTACATTAAGTCCATTTTTAATTTATCCTGTTCGTTTGCATAAACACAACAAGAGCAGCAAATGATCACTTATGATCTTTAGTTCTGCTTTGCTGGAACTTACCCAAGGAATATTTGGGGTGACCTTCAGTCTGTTCTTCAGGGCACAGAAGCTGTGCCACATATCTGGTATTCATCCTTGCCTGTACACACCTGTTTTTTCCAAGTCTTTCTGGTCTTTCCTTGTGCCTTAAGGTCCCTTCTAGCCATCTTTCAGGAAAACAACCTTCGTTCCTTCCCTGGAAAGATTGCTGTGGACCGCACAACCAACCATGGTACCAGGCCTTTTATCTCACGGGCTTTTATTACCTTTGAAAGTCATTCCCAGTTCCTCAGGGCTTTCTGGTAACAATCTGAGCCCAAGTATGTTTCCTTTAGGCTTGACATTCCAGTCAAAGACTTGGTCAAAAAAAAAAAAAAAAAAAAAAAAAAAGAACCTCTGTTGACAACTGGTCTTATTAGTTCTATGCAAAGGAACTTATGTCATTGCTTACTTGTTTAGAATGCCAAACTCTGGAGGGATCAAATAGGGAGAAAAATATACAACGTGAAGGAAAATCTTTGTCCTAATATTCACTGAACTGGCATTTCCATTCTTCATATTTTCATTTTTCCCCCACTAAAAAATTTTGATTTGTTTTTCCATTACAGTTGTCTCACTTTTTTAGCCCTCTTGTTTCCCTGCACCCTGTCCCTCCCCTCCCCCACATTTAGTCCCCATTCAGTTGCACCTGTCTGTGGGTCATTCATATATATATATATTTTTTAACTTGACCCATCCCCTTACACCTTTCTTTTCCTCCCCCCCGCCCCCCTTGTTACTGTTAGTCCACTTCTTGTTTACATACCTCTGGTTCAATTTTGCTCATTTGTTTGTGTTGTTCATTAGTTTCCTGTAATAGGTGACAGCATAAGGTATTTTTCTTTTGTTGCCTGGCTTATTTCACTAAGCATAATTTTCTCTAGTTCCATCCATGTTGTTGCAAATGGTAGAAGTTCCTTCTTTCTTTCTGCTACATAGAATTCCATTGTGTAAATGTACCACAGTTTTTTGATCCACTCATCTACAGATGGGCACTTAGGTTGTTTCCAGCACTTGGCTATTGTAAATAGTGCTGCTATGAACATTGGAGTGCATAGGTTCTTTTGAATTGGTGTTTCGGGATTTTTTGGATATAATCCTAGCAATGGAATTGCTGGTTCAAAAGGCAGTTCCATTTTTAGTTTCTTAAGGAAATTCCAAACTGTTTTCCACAGTGGCTGCACCAATCTGCATTCCCACCAGCAATGCACCAGGGTTCCCGTTTCTCCGCATCCTCTCCAGCACAAGTTGTTTGTTGATTTGTTGATGATTGCCATTTTGACTGGTGTGAGGTGGTATCTCATTGTGGTTTTAATTTGCATCTCTCTGATGGCTAGTGATGTTGAGCATACTTTCATATGTCTATGGGCCCTCTGTATGTCTTCTTTGGAGAAGTGTTTGTTCAGGTCCTTTGCCCATTTTTTAATTGGGTTGTCTGTCTTCTTTGTGTTGAGTCGTATGAGTTCTTTATATATTTTGGAGATCAATCCTTTGTCTGAGATGTCATTGGCGAATATATTTTCCCATATGGTTGGTTTCCTTTTCATCTTGCTGATGTTTTCTTTAGCTGAGCAGAAACTTTTTAGTTTGATGTAGTTCCATTTGTTTATTCTTTCCTTTATTTCCCTTGCCTTAGGAGATATATCAGTGAAAATGTTGCTACGTGGGATATCTGAAATTTTCCTGCCTATTTTTTCCTCTAGGACTTTTATGGTATCACGGCTTACATTTAAGTCTTTGATCCATTTTGAGTTTATTCTGGTGTATGGTGTGAGCTGGTGGTCTAGTTTCATTTTTTTGCATGTCCCTGTCCAGTTCTCCCAACACCATTTGTTGAAGAGGCTCTTTTCATCCCATTTGATGTTCTTTCCCCCTTTGTCAAATATTAGTTGACCATATGAACCTGGGCTTATTTCTGGGCTCTCTATTCTGTTCCATTGATCCATATGTCTGTTTTTATGCCAGTACCAGACTGTTTTGATTACCGTGGCCTTGTAGTATAGTTTGATATCGGGTATTGTGATTCCTCCTACTGTGTTCTGCCTCAAAATTGTTGTGGCTATTCGGGCTCTTTTTTGGTTCCATATAAATTTTTGAAGTATTTGTTCTAGGTCTGCGAGATATGTTGCTGGTATTTTAATAGGGATTGCATTGAATCTATAAATTGCTTTGGGTAGTATGGACATTTTAATGATGTTGATTCTTCCCATCCATGAGCATGGTATACGCTTCCATTTATTTGTATCTTCTTTAATTTCTTTCTTCAGTGTTATGTAGTTTTCTGTGTACAGGTCTTTTACCTCTTTGGTTAAGTTTATTCCTAGGTATTTTATTTTTCTTGTTGCTATGGTAAATGGGATTTTTCTTTCAGTTTCTATCTCTGATTTTTATTGTTGGTGTATAAAAATGCCTTCGATTTCTTAATATTGACTTTGTATCCTGCTATTTTGCCGAATTCACTTATTAGATTGAGTAGTTTTTTTGTGGAGTCTAAAGGATTTTCTATGTACACTATCATGTCATCTGCAAATAATGACAGTTTTACTTCCTCTTTTCCAATTTGGATGCCTTTTATTTCTCTTTCTTGTCTGATTGCTGTGGCTAGAACTTCCAGGACTATGTTGAATAGGAGTGGAGAGAGCGGACATCCTTGTCTTGTTCCTGATTTCAGGGGGAATGCTCTCAGTTTTTGCCCATTGAGTATGATGTTGGCTTCAGGTTTCTCATATATGGCCTTTATTATGTTGAGGTATGCTCCCTCTATTCCCATTTTGCTGAGAGTTTTTATCATAAATGGGTGTTGTACTTTATCAAATGCTTTTTCTGCATCTATTGATATGATCATGTGGTTTTTATCTTTCATTTTGTTTATGTGGTGTATCACGTTTATTGATTTGCGAATATTAAACCATCCTTGCATCCCTGGGATGAATCCTACTTGATCGTGGTGTATGATCTTTCTAATGTGTTGCTGGATCCGGTTTGCCAATATTTTGTTGAGGATTTTAGCATCTATGTTCATCAGCGATATTGGTCTGTAGTTTTCTTTCTTTGTTGTGTCTTGACCTGGTTTTGGAATTAGGGTTATACTGGCTTCATAGAACGAGTTTGGGAGTCTTCCCTCTTCTTGTATCTTTTGGAATAGTCTGAGGAGGATAGGAGTTAGTTCTTTCCTAAATGTCTTGTAGAATTCACTTGTGAAGCCATCTGGTCCTGGGCTTTTGTGTGCTGGGAGTTTTTTGATTACTGCTTCAATTTCGCTAGCTGTTATTGGTCTATTCAGACTTTCTGCTTCTTCTTGATTCAGTTTGGGCAGACTATAGTTTTCCAGGAATCTGTCCATTTCCTCTAGGTTGTCAAATTTCTTGCCATACAGTTGTTCGTAATAATTTCTTATAATTCTTTGTATTTCTGTGGTATCAGTTGTGATTTCTCCTCTTTCATTTCTGATTTTATTTATTTGGGTTCTCTCTCTTTTTTTCTTGATGAGCCTGGCTAAAGGCTTGTCAATTTTGTTTATCTTTTCAAAGAACCAGCTCCTACTCTTGTTGATCTTTTGAATTGTTACTTTAGACTCTATGTCATTTAATTCTGCTTTGATCTTGATGATTTCCTTCCTTCTACTTGATCTGGGTTTTGCTTGTTGTTCTTCCTCTAGTTCTTGTAGCTGTAGGGTTAAATTTTTTATTAGAGATTCTTCTAGCTTTTTTAGGTAGGCTTGTATTGCTATGAACTTTCCTCTTAAGACTGCTTTCGCTGTATCCCATAGGTTTTGGGTTGTTGTGTGTTCATTATCATTGGTTTCCAGGAACTTTTTGATTTCTTCCTTGATGTCATTGTTAACCCATTCATTATTTAATAGCATGTTATTCATTCTCCATGAGTTTGAATGTTTTTGAGTTTTTTCCTTGAGGTTGATTCCAATTTTAAGGCATTGTGATCTGAGAAGATGCTTGATATAATTTCAATTTTCTTGAATTTATTGAGGCTTGTTTTGTGTCCTACCATGTGGTCTATCTTTGAAAATGTTCCATGTGCACTTGAGAAATATGTATATTTTGCTTCTTTGGGGTGTAAACTTCTATATATATCGACTAAGTCCATTTGATCTAAAGTGTTGTTCAATGCCTCAATATCTTTGGTGTTTCTTTGCTTTGAAGATCTGTCCATTGTTGACAATGGGGTGTTAAAGTCCCCTACGATGAGTGTGTTGCTGCCTATATCTTTCTTGGAGTCTTTCAAAATTTTCCTTACATATTTGGGTGCTCCTAAGTTGGGTGCATATATATTTATAAGGGTTATATCTTCTTGATGGATTTTTCCCTTAAGTATTATGAAATGCCCTTCTTTGTCTCTTTTTATGGACTTTGCTGTGAAATCTGTTTTGTCTGATATAAGTATTGCTACCCCAGCTTTTTTTTCATGTCCATTTGCTTGGAATACATTTTTCCATCCCTTTACTTTCAGTCTGTGTAGATCTTTTGTTCTAAGGTGGGTCTCTTGTAGACAGCATATATGTGGGTCATTCTTTCTAATCCATTCAGCTACCCTATGTCTTTTAATTGGAGCGTTTAATCCATTTACGTTTAAGGTTATTACTGATAAGTACTTATTCATTGTCATTTTCCCCCTTTGTACTCGTGTTCTTCTCTGTTTCTCTCTGTTTCTTTATCTTTTTAGAGCAGACCCTTTAGCATCTCTTGCATTGCTGGTTTGGTGGAGATGTATTCTTTTAGTCTTCCTTTGTCTGAGAAACTCCTTATTTCGCCTTCCATTTTGAATGAGAGCCTTGCTGGGTAGAGTATTCTTGGTTGTAGGCCTTTGTTTTTCATTGCTTGGAATATTTTTTGCCATTCCCTTCTTGCTTGTAGTGTTTCTGCTGAGAAATCTGAGGATAGCCTTATTGGAGCTCCCTTGTATGTTATTAGTTGTTTCTCTCTTGCTGCTTTTAGGATTCTCTCTTTGTCTTTGGATGTTGCCATTTTAATTATGATGTGTCTTGAGGTGGGCCTGTTGGGGTTCATCTTCATTGGGACCCTCTGTGCCTCCTGGATTTGTGTGACTCTTTCTCTCCTCATGTGAGGGAAGTTTTCTGTCATTAGTTTTTCAAAGAGGTTTTCTATCCCTTGCTCTTCTTCTTCTCCTTCTGGAATTCCAATGATACGGATATTGTTACGTTTCATGTTGTCCTGCAGCTGTCTTAGAACTTCTTCAGTCTTGTTCAGTCTTTTTTCATTTTGTTGCATTGTCTGGGAGTTTTTGTGTAGGTTGTCCTCCAGCTCGCTGATCCGATCTTCTGCTTCCTCTAGCCTGCTTTTAATTCCTTCTACTGTGTTCTTCAATTCAGAGATCGTATTCTTCATTTCCTCCTGGCTCTTATTGATAGCTTCCATGTCCTTTTTGATGCTGGTATAATTCTCAGTAAGTTCCTTATAGTTCTTCTGGAGTTCACTGTAGTTTTTCTGGAATTCTTTGTAGTTTCCGCTGAGCTCATTTAGCTTCTCCATAATCCATGTTTTAAATTCTGTATCTGATATGTTGCTCCCCTCTATTTCATTTAGCACTCTTTCTGGGGATTCTACCTTTCCTTTTGATGGGGGGTTGTTTCTCTGTCTCGCCATTTTTGTGATTCCTTTTGTTTGTTGGTGCTTCTTAGAATGATCAGTTCTTCCTGGATCTGCCTCTGGTAGCGTCAGATCATGTACCAGACTGGCCCTAGGCAGCCTGTTGGAGACTTCCAGGGATCTACTGCCTTTGTCTCTCTTCTTTAGTTGTTACTATACTCAATCTGTGATCAGCCGTCAGGCTTAAGGACCGTGGGTGTGGCAACTTAATTCCTGTAGGCAGGGCTTTTATTTCCCCTTAGTATGACACCACTTGGAGGGGGATGGTCTGCTGCTGTACTGAGGCTGAGTCAGCACTGGCTGGTCCCTGGAGGAGGTTAGTGTAGCTTCCACTTACTCCTCCACCCTCCTGGATCTCCGTCTGTGTTGTGCTTGATGATATTTCTTTAATCTGTCTGGTTGTATTTCAGCTACTTTTTGGTGGATCTTTTTCTCTGGTTAGTTGATTGAGAGTCACTCTGCCCACCTTGTCTTGAGATCTTTTGTGAAGGTGCTGCTAAAACATAATTACACAACCCAGGCAAGGAACCCACACCCTCCAATGTCTCCCCCAAATACAATCCCACTATAGGCTGCAAATGAGCCCGTGTTAATATACTTGTGGAGATACTGGGACTCTTATTTCGTAGGAGAAACAGAAAGGAGTTGTTTTAAATGAAGGAAGGGTAATTTTTGAGCTGGAAGTTGATAGAGTATTAATATTAGCAATTGGGATCAAGGTTATGTAAGAGAGCAATTAACACTTACACTGTCTGTTTGAAAAGGAGGGGAGGGTTACAGTGTGGAGAGAGAAAGTGGAAGTGTATAGTATTAGGATTATATAATCGGTATATACTATATGATTAGCGTGGGAGGTAGGGTAGACACAACAGACATCCAGGTAGACAGACAGCCAGAAATTGAAAGAGAGGGCTGGGGAGGTTAGAAGGTAGGAAATAGATTGAGAGAGAATTTTTTAAGGATAAAAATACAGAGTAGAAAATAGCAAGACAGGAAGGGAGAGAGGAAAGAGAGAGAGAAAGTAGAGAAGAGAAGGGTAGGAGAGAGAACAGAAGAAGAAGGGGAGGTAGAAGAGAGGGGACTGGATTAAAATTCTTTTTTAAATTATATGTTATAAAAAAGATTAGGAGATCAAAACATGATATAAAGTTGCAAGATAGAGAGAAAAGGTGAATATAGAGAGAGAGGAATAGGAGATAGGAAAGCAAGAGGATTTGGGAGGAAAAGAGCTCAGAGGAGGGAAGGAAATCAGGAGGAAGAGGAGATATTAGGGAGGGGAGGATTGAAATTGAAGAGTTGGCAAAAGATAGGATGAAGGAGAGAAATACAAGAGGTAGGGAAAGAAGTGGGGGGGTGGGGTAGAAAAAGAGAAGGGGTAAGAATAGGAGAGTAAAGGGAGAGGGGGATAGATTAGAATTATAATTTGAATATTAAGAGATTAGAATATAAAGTGTAATAGGGAGAGAGAGATTATGTATAGGGAGAGAAGGAAAATAAGGACAAGAGATGAAAGAAAAATGAATGTAGACTGAAGGGGGACAAAATAAAGAAAGAAATTTAATAAAGTTGAAGGTGAGTAGCGCAGAGAAAGGAGAGGGTGAGAAAGGGAGAGAACTTAAAATTATAAAATTAACAGAATAGGATGCAGGGGAGAATGCTAAGGGGAGAGACGGGGGGGAAGGGGAGGGGAGAAAAGGAGCGAGAATAAGAAGGGACTGACGGTAGGGGTAGTTAGAGAGAGAGTGAGAGATAAAAGAATGAGGATTTTAACTCAATTCAACTTTTATGCACAGTCTCTGGGTGTTTTTGGTTTGTTTGTTTTTTGGTTTTTCCTTGCTTCCTTCCTGAGTCTGCTCCTATTCAAAATTCCATGAGTTTCAAATCTTTTCTGGTTGGTTGGCTGGCTGTGGGAGGGTTCTGCTTGATTCTGGGGTTGCTAGTCTTTTTTTCGTAGGCCTACCACCGCTCTGCTGTGAGCTGCCTTTAGTAGTCCCCTCCTGAGGCAGCCTCAGCCCTCCTCAGGCTTGTCCAGCTACTCCTTCCCTCTGTTGGTCCAGCCTGTGCCTGCCAGCAATCCCCGCCCTGCCTCCGGTCCTGTCTCTATTCCCAGGCTACAGCTTCTGCTCTCTTTCCTGTCTATATGCCTGCGCACCCCACCTCTCTCCCTGTCTCAAGATCGTCCTTTTGTTCTGCAGGACTCTGGCACAGTCGGTCAAAGTGCCGGGCCCAGTGGCCCTTTCCTGCCCAGGGCCTCTCCCCTAGTCTGGAGCTTTGCAGTGGCTTTCCTGCCTGTGCTCTTCTCCTTGCCCCAAAACTGTCTCTATTCCGAGCTACCGCTTCCTCTGGCTTCCCTGTCTATCGGCCTGCGCGCTCTATCTTTCTTCCCGCCACAGCACCGTCCCTTTGTTCTGTGGGACTCTAGTGTGGTCGGTCGGCGCAGCACTCTCCTTCCCCGGAGCTCTCTGCCGGTCCGGAGCTCCGCAGCAGCCCTTCCCTGCGGGCCCTTCTCCCTGCCCTAAAACCGTCTCCCCTCCAGGACCTCTGCCTCCGCCCTCTTCCCTACCTACACACCCTGCGCGTCCCACCTCTCTCTTAGCCCCAAACCTGCCCTTTGTTCTGTGGGATTCTAGCGCGACTAAAGAGCAAACACTGATTTCAAGACCACAGTTCTCCCCTGGTCCGGAGTTCCGAAACAGCTTTTCTGTGCGGCCCGTCTCCTAGCCCCAAAACTGCTCCTTTGTTCTGTAGGGCCCTAGCGCAAGTGCTGGGTGCTCCTGGGACGCCGAGCTTTCCGTCGGAGGTTGCAGCTGAGGATGTTTCTCTCTAGACTCAGGTCACACAGTTTCTCCCAGTCCTGGTTGTTCACTGTTCTCTCCCTCCTCTGGCTTTTTCGGCCAAATCCTCTCCCTAACTCCCTACAAGAACCCACTCCCGGCTAGTGAGCTCTCCGGCTTGATACTGCTAACGCACGGAGTCTCAGAATGACTCAGCCTGCAGTTTGTGACAAACCCCTCCACCCCCCTCCACGCTGCTCCCACGATCTCCTCCCCGTTCACGTTATCAGATATTCCCACTCACTCAGTCATTCCTCCCCGAGTTTGTTCCTCCTGGATTGTCTCCTTAACAGGAGCGAGCTGAGAACACTGTTCCTACTCCACGGCCATCTTGGTCCCCCCTAGGAAATCCTTTTAAAATTTATTTAGGGTTGGCCTTATTATCTCCTGTATTTTAGACAGAGGCCAGGGTTAAAGGTCTTCAAAAAAATAAATTTCCATGACCATTAAGCTTCTGTGTTTCAAAATAAAGCTAATAAGAAAGAACCTTAATTCTATTGCATCTCCTTTAAGCATTTTATTTCATTATTCTCCTTAAATGATCTCTTGAGCTTCCTTCTTTCAGTCACTTTGCTGTCCATGGTATTTTCTTCAAAAAAAAAAAAAAAAAAAAAAAAAGCTCTTTATCCCCTGTCCCCCTTAGCCTTCTGCATCCTAGATATCCTGAAGATACAGATAACCAACCACAAACCAGAACTGCTACAGTTTTCCCTAATCAGTTAAACTGAAAATTCTCTTCCCTTTAAAACTCTTTTTGTTCTTTTTATTCCTTGGACTCAAAATACACACACATTACTTGCCTTTTCATATATTAATCTTAATTCACTGATTAGATAAGTTATTTTATATCAGGAAACATTTTGTATTGTACATTTGGACCACACAGGGCACTGACTGAGCCCCAACACACATAATGTCTTCCAGTCCTCTGAGCTGATTGATTGGTGAGGGAGTGATTAAACTAACAGCTTATCCCATTTTTTATTTTTAAATATATTTTATTGATTATGTTATTACAGTTGTCCCAATTTTTTTCCCTTGGCTCCCCTCCACCCAGTACTCCCCTTCTCTCCAGCAATCCCTCCCCCTGTAGTTCATGTCCATGGGTCGTGCATATAAGCTTTTTTTTTTTTTTAAGACAAGGTGAGCCACCTTACTGTCTTGAGATTTTTTTTTAAATTTTATTTATTTATTTATTTATTTATTTTTAGAGAGAGGGGAAAGGAGAAAGAGAGGGAGAGAAACATCACTGTGTGGTTGCTTCTCACATGCCCCCAACTGGGGACCTGACGTGCAACCTAGTCATGTGCCCTGACTGGGAATCGAACCAGCGACACTTGGTTCGCAGGCTGAAACTTGAGCCACTGAGCCACATCAGCCAGGGCTTATATAAGCTCTTTGGCTTCACCTTTTCCTATATTATTCTTAACGTCCCCATCTGTTTTGTTTCCACCAGTTACATTGGATCCCTGCACCATTTCCTCATTTCTCTCCCTTCCACCTCCTAGCTGATAAGCTTCCAAATGATTCCCATGCATATGATTCTGTTCCTGTTCTGGTTGCTTGCTTACTTTGCTTCTGTTTTTGTTTCGCTTTTTTAGATTTGGTTGTTGATAGTTGTGAGTTTGTCATTTTAATTTTGATCTTCTTTTTCTTAAATAAGTTCCTTCAACATTTCATATAATAAAAACTTGGTGATGATGAGCTCCTTTAGCTTTACCTTGTCTGGGAAGCACTTTATCTGCACTTTCAACTCTAAGTGATAGCTTTGCTGGATAGAGTGATCTAGGTTGTAGGTCCTTGCTTTTCAACACTTTGAATACTTCTTGCCAGTCCCTTCTTGCCTGCAAAGTTTCTTTTGAGAAATCAGCTGATAGTCTTATGGGAATGCGTTTGTAGGTAACTCTCTTCTTTTCTCTTGCTGCTTTTATGATGTGTCTTGGTGTGGACCTCTTAAGGTCCAACTTGTTTGGGACTCTCTTAGCTTCCTGGACTTGTATGTATTTCCTTCAACAAATTAGGGAAGTTTTCTTTCATTATTTTTTCAAATGATTTTTCAATTTCTTGCTCTTCCTCTTCTCCTTCTGGTACCCCTATGATTTGGATGTTGTTACATTGCTTGTTCTTTAATCATAAATTTCATACTTATAATGATGTTTTGCACATGAATATATGCTACATTAGATATCTGATGTATAAAGAAACAAAGCATAAAAAACTTCTAATAGGTTATGGAACTGTCTTTATTTCTTCTGGCTTTTAATGTTATACACAGATTTCTTCTCCCCACCAAGATCTCTATGCAAGCCTAATATTCTCTGAATACAATCCAATAATTTATTTATAAAATATTTATTATATTTCTATTAGTGTCATTAACTCTAGAGGTTCTGGAGATATAATAGTGTGTGCTGGGAAAGGGGGAAGGTTACAAGGATTAAAAAGACAAGGCATTTGTCTTCATGGAACTCATGATCAAAGAAAGAGACCACAATTAATGAAAACTCATGCGAATGAAGACAATAGGAAGGAGGCTACAGTCTGCTGTCTAAGCATCAATCCATCTTTCACTAATGCACTATTGCAATCACGGAAGTCCTACAGGGCTTTATAGTGATCTGTAAGAGCACAAAGTAATGGGATTTGGGCAACGTGGGAGGCAACATTATGAGGTCTGTCTGGAAAAAGTCCAGCCATTGTTAATATATCAAGAACAGTTTGTGGGACATCTATGTAACCTGGCAGTCAAGGAGAGTGGACCAGATACACATGTGTGAACAATGAGGAATTTACTGTACTAGTCAGTGGGGACAGTAGCTGCTGTTGAGTGAGCGTGTGTACTGTGTACCCATTACATTCAAAATGACTGAGCAAGTAGAGCAATGGATCTGCATCAGATTTTTCATTAAGCTTGAAAATTTCTCTGCAGAAACTATTATAATGATTCAGATGATGCAATGAGTGCAACGCAAACATAAGTGTGGCACAAATGCTTCAAAGATGGTCAAGAATCTGTTGAAAGTGATCCATGTTCTGGAAGACTTTCAACAAGTAGAGCACTTGAGAATATGTACAGGCTGCAATCAACAAGGATTGGCAACTGACAGTAGGAGAACTAGAAGCTGATCTGAGGATTCCAAAAACTACTGTGTCTAAGATTGTGATGCAGGATCTTAGCATGAAATGTGTCATGGCAAAATTTGTCTCAGGGCTTCTGCTACCAGAGCAGAAGGAACATTGTGCTGCAGTTGCTAATGAATTGATTTAAACACCTACCAATGAACCAAATTTCCTCAAGAAGGTCATAACTGGAGATAAATCATCAGTCTATTACTACAAGTATGATCTGGAAATGAAGACTCAGTCTTCCCAATGGAAGTTGCCTGGTTCTCCACACCCAAAAATGGTGCAGCAAAGTTACAGAAAGATCAAGACCACGTTAACTGTGTTTTTTGGTTGGGAAGGTGTTGTCCATCACAAGTATGTTCCTGCAGGCCAAACAATTAAGGAGTACTGCCTCAATGTTCTTCACTGGTTGAGAGATGCAATATAATAAAAATGGCCTCAGCTATGGACACTGGTGACTGGCAGCTTCATCATGACAATGTGCCCACTCACACATCACATCTCGTGCAGAGTTTTTTGGTGAAACATCAAATCACCCAGATGACTCAGGCCCCCTACAGCCCAGCTTTGGCACCATGCAGCTTCTGGCTTTTCCCAAAATGAAAATCACCTTTGAAAGGGAAAGATTTCAGACTGTCAATGAAATTCAGGAAAATACGACAGGGCAGCTGATGGAGATTCCAACAAAGGATTTTGAAGAGTGTTTTGAACAGTGGAAGAAATGCTGGGAGAACTGTGTGAGGTCCCAAGGTGCCTACTTTGAAGGGGGCTGAGGCCTCATTGTCCTATGTACAATGTTTCTTGTGTCTTGTATCTTCAATAAATGTCTCTATTTCTCATTTTACTTGGTGGGGTACTTTCTGGACAGACCTTGTGAAATGGCCCCCAGGGATCCCTGCTTTTTGATATTTATGCTCTGATGTGTGAGGTGAATCTAGTAAGTTTCTTCTAATAAAGAGAAAACAAGATTAGGTTATAAAAGATACGACTGCTGTCTTGCTTGCACTTTCTCTGGTTTTTACTGCTCACTCACTCTAAAGACGCGAGCTGCCGTGTATCAACAGACTTGTAGCAAGTAATGGAGGGCAGCCTCTGAGCAACAGTGTGTGGGGACCTGAATCCTGCCAGAAACCACATGAGGGAGCTGGAAAGAAGAGCTTACCCACATTGAGTCTTGAGATGAACATATCCCTGGCTGACACCTAGCTTGCAGCCTTGTGGAATCAAACCCCTGAGCCAGTGGAACCAGCTGAGTTGCACCTGGAATCTTAACCAAGAGGAAATTTAAGATAACTATTTGTATTTTTTTAAAGCTAAATTCAGGGATAATACGTTATGCATAATAGATAACTAATATGGCCAATAATGTCAGGAAGACTTTTCTGAGGATCCTTTTCGTGTATGTTACCATAGGCCTAAAGATAATAGATTTAGGCAGAAGAGAATTTTCACAAGAAGTTGTGCATTGTAGTAAAGATATGTAATGAAGAATTCAGGATTCTAGTTCTAGCTCAGACCTTAGATAGGTACATGACCTTGGATGGACAAATGATAGTGTCCATAACATTTTTTATCTAAATTTGTTCTCTCATTAATGAAAGAGAAGGATCATATTCTTTCCCTGAGATAAATGCTCCTGCCATATGAAAATTTTTAAATAGGGCTGATTCATATTCATGATGTTGGTTGTTTATTTAATTTCTGTGATTTTTTTTTAAATTGGATTCCTTAGTTATGAGTGCTGGGCCAACATTTTAACTCTGTATACTCCAGAAGAGCATCTTTTGTGTGTTTTCTTATCTTATTCTTTTTGCTTAGCTTTTATATTCATACTGAGATTTAAAACCAACAAATTATGACTAAGAAGCAGCATACCTGACCACAACATTTTTCAAAATAGTAAAAAATAATCTACTAATGTACATCAAATCTTAGAAAGGCAGTTTCTATATTAAAAACATTCATTTTGTTTAAAAACAAAGATTTAGACCTCTACTTTAATTGCTTAATAGAATAGATAATAGAAACAAACTGGGAGAAATGGCATAATCTACTTTTGATAGATACTTAACATATTTTAACAACCTTGGTTGATAAATCTAGTGTTATTTTAGATAAATAAGAATACAACTGAATTATTTTACTGAAATGCCTCATACTAATGGCTGCATTTAGTTTTATTTTTTAATCCATACCCAAAGATATGTTTATTGATTTAAGAGAGAGAGGAAGGGAGAAAGAGAGAAACATCGATCCGTTACCTCCCATAAGTGCCTCCACCAAGAATTGAACCTGCAGCCTAGGTATGTTTCCTGACCGGAGATTGAACCTTCAATTTTTTGCTGTACAGGATGATGCTCCCACCAACTGAGCAACCCAGCCAGGGCTCACTCATATCAATGGTTTTAAAAGAAAAAAAGTATCTTCTGTGACTTAAGTAACAATTTAGTTTTACCCAAAAATAACTTGAGAGAAAATATACAATCCTTCAGTTCACAGTTCCTTCATTTTTTAAAAAATAATTTATTTGTTTATTTTATTTTTAGAGAGAGGGGAAAGGAAAAAGAGAGGGAGAGAAACATCACTATGGGGTTGCCTCTCACTCACGCCCCCAACTGGGGACCTGACGTGCAACCTAGTAATGTGCCCTGACTGGGAATCGAACCAGCGACATTTGGCTCGCAGGCCGATGCTCAATCCACTGAGCCACAGCAGCCAGGTGCAGTTCCTTCATTATTATGTGAATGTTGCATATCTGTGTTTCTGGGTTTTCTACTCTAAGTCCACCAGATGTAAGATACGTGGCAAATGGTTTAGCCCTAAGATGTAGTAAGTTCATTTATAAATCTTAGTACATAATTATGCTAAGATGTTCTATATACCCAATTCCCCATTAGTGGCTGTATGCTACCAGGAAATTCTATTGGAACTGGGTCATCTCCTTAGCTGAATGAAATGGGATGAACCAAAAATTGATTTTGATTCACGTATGAAGAAATTGATGTACCACCATAAAAGCTCTCAAGTCTGGTGATGAACCTGGTTCTAATCAAAAGTATTCATTCACCCTTAACCACTTTCCTTTCCCCTACACACATATATCCTTTTCTCATTAGATTCACAAAGTTTTTGCTTAACTGGAAAACAATTCGGTATCAAATGCCGTTTTACAAATTTTATTAAGTTGTAATATAGATATGAACACAAGAATGCACTTTGGTTCCTAAGTCCCCTTATTAGTCCTCATTAAATTCATGGAGTATCAATGACTGTTGGGAATATTTTGCTCTAATTATATTATGAATGTTTTCATCATTTGTTTTATAAATGTGTCATAGAGGAGGAGAGAACCAGATCCCAGAAGTCTGAATAATGACTTATGCGTAAACTAGCTTAACTGATACAATAAACAACAAATCAAATATCAATTTAATGATGGATTACATGGTAAAAATACAAAGTCATTTTAGAGGCAAAGTATCTTTGGGAAGCTTTATTAGCTTTGTTGGTTCTCATAACAACAAGAAATTAGATGTTTTATTTAAAGGTTTTATTATGCAATATGCTAAAAGTTATTCTGAACTCTGTTATAGAAGTTTTTAGGAGCTCAACACCACATTAAGTGGCCTCTGTTATAAAACACTTAAAGCAAACACAGTGTGGAGATAGTCCCTCTTCTAGGCCAAGGAAAATGTTAAATGCAAGGTCCATGCCATCATAACAAGATGCCTGATGCTAACAACAGAGTATATGGTCCGTTCGTTTGTTCTCAAACATACATTCACTTATTCATCAACACTGAGTACCTTTTCAGTATTAAGTACTGAGATTGGTACCAGGGTTTCAACAGTGAATAAATTCCATGTTTGTTCATGATTAGAGTATAGTGAGAAATATAACCAACTAAACCACATTTGATGCAGAAGCAATTGAAGAGATATTGGAGATATTAGAGAATCTGATAATAATTATAGACTCTCTTCCAAGAAAATGCATATTCTAATTATACAAACATTTAGAATACAATTACAGAGGTTTCTAAGATCTTCAAACATTTATCCACAGACCACTTAAATGTTACCACAGAGTAAGAACATCTGGTTTACAGAATCTCACTAATTTCTATTTGTGGTGCTCAACAGGACAACAGTGCAAAAAAAGTTTTCAGTGACATGTGAACATTTTCTGTAGATATAATTTTCTGTGGATAAAAACACCCTTGTCATGGGCCAACTGCCTTTGGTGCAAAGAAAGCTCTGGAGACTCAACACAGTTAGCTTGAACTTCAGCACTGCGTGCCCTGTTGTGTTTACAAAATCATCCTTTTATAAAGAGCTGCTCCAACATGCATAAAGATTCATTTTATTTATCTTGTTCCCAACTTGGGTCATGTACTAGAAGGAGAATTAATTGTGACATGGGAAGAAAAGAGTCAAATAGATTTGGTTATTATAAAGTATCAGTTTGGAGTAGAAGTAAATATTTCAGTGATGTTTCTGTATTCATTCAAGGCTAACCCCAGACCTTTGTTTTTCAAATTATATCTCTGTGTTTAAACATATTTAAGGTTACCAATGTAGAGGTGTTAATTTAAAAAATAACTGAACAATACTAAAATAACTTTTCAATTGTTAATTCAAATCATCTATGAATTTAGTTAGAAAAAAAGAGGTGAGGTCTCCTTTTTACTCTAATTAATAAAAATATCCAATTGATATGCACTTAGGCATAGACTTACTCATGGAAATTGAGCTAAGGTTTCAATCTAAAATTCCAAAAAATAACTGACCTAAGAAAATGTTACTTTTGGAAGGAAAGAAAAATTGGTACTCAAGTTCATGGGGGGAAAAAACATGGATCTACAGGGAAAGTGACATAGGCCTGCAGAAAAAGCTTACCCAGCTCTACGAATCTTACAACAGTTCTGTTTTTAATTTATTCAAATTTAATTCTGTAGGCATAGACTTAGTGAAAAGAAAAACAAATCAAAGCACTCTTCATTTTTTACACACTATTCATTCATCTGTTTATCATTTATTCATTCATTCATCCATCTAATCAATTTACTGAGCAACTTTCATGTTGTGTATTCAGGGACTGGAAAGGAGACCTGCCTGGAGCCGTGAACTAGGGAGTTGGTGGCAGAGATATAGGCAGGAGCCCATCTAAAATGCTTTGTTGGCATAGAGTTCAGATTTTCTTGAAAATGCAAGATTAACCTATTCAAATATTTTAAACTAGAAAGCAATACAAACTGACATGTTTTTAATCAATTCATTCTTTTAACTTTGAACCTTCTGCTCTAATAAAATTGCTTTACAAGCTCTACTAAAATATACCTTGGATTTTCTTTTCTCTGTGTTCATATTTCCTTTCCATTTTGAAATCTTAACTTTAAGCAACCATTTAATGATATTAAAGTTTGAGGATGTAAACTACATAAGCTTTGAGGATAGTTTAGGAAAAACATATCTGGAGGCACAATAAATTCTGAAGATTTTAAGATCAGTCCATGATGAGAAGGCTGTGAAAATGCTAAGGGCCTGTTGAAGTGTGGCTGCCTCTTCAAAAGGCTACGAAGCCACGCTCCTTTATTTTCCTTGTATTATCTTCCTCACACTTCTCTCAGGATCACAGTATTATCTTTCATTGCCCTGCTACTCCTTCATATTTCTTATTATTAAAGTCAACAAATGTTCCATGTGACCAAATTTATCAAAGAACCTACTTATGCTAAGCACTATGAAGGGTATTGCAAGGATAAAAAAAAGTCTCAGGGGAAAAAAAATTTCAAAAAATATAATTTGGGCAAAGATGAAAATAAAGAAAGTAAAAATAATACAGAGTGGGGCAAAAGTAGGTTAACAGCTGTTCATATGGAAAATAATACAATAATTAATAAATAATAATACAAGAATAAACTGTTTTACATACTCACAACTGTAACCTACTTTTGCCTACCCTGTATTTACTGTGTGGCTACCATTGCCAGCCACTTTATAAGATAGACATGAATTTGTTAAACACCAGGTATGTGTTACAGTTCTTAGCAGGTAACATTACCGTATGATTACTAAGCACCAAGCAATGGGCTCAGCACTGTGCATATATTATCTCATGCAATCCTTCTATCAGCTCCATAAGTCAAATAGATGGGTAACTATCACTATCCCATAGTATAAAAGAAGAAACTAAAGGCGTCTGGCTTTAGAGCTTGGATATTTTACCCAGACTCTTCTCAAACTTCTATAAGGACAAGAATCACTTGGAGAATTTGTTTAAAATATAAAAGAATGAATGCTCTTTTAAAATAGATTTGGTAGATTAGCAGATTCTGAGGTGAGGTCAAGGAACATATATTTTTACAAACTCATAAATAACCATCACTATCACCCTCACCACCATGACCAAACTATCACCTGAACCCAAATGCAATGATTCTGATATTAATGATCCTTCAACTTAACATTTGAAAACTCTGTGCTATGAGGCACTGTATCCCCTAGAACAGTGCTAATTAACTTTTATGTGCACATATTCACCTGGAGATACTGAAAAAATGTATACTTGATACAGTGGGTCTAAGGTGGGCCCCAAGACCCTACATTTCTAACAAGCTCAGAAGTGCTGCCAACTGGGACAATCCAGGAATCACATTTTGAATAGTCAAGACTTAATGCAGCACCTGGAATTTCAGAATTAAGATATAAAAATGCAATTCTTTTCAATAAGAAATGTATAGTCTAGAGAAGCAGATAGAGACACAGCAAGATGATTTACGAACATGAAGCATGTGACAGGGAAAGTCAATGAAGGCTTATGAGAAAGAGAGTCTTGAGCAGAGACTGAAGGAAAAAATCTCATTTAGCTGCATGTTCTTCAGGAATTTACTGCTAATATAAGAAAGGAGACAAATACAAAAACAAGCAAGTGAAAGGCAAGTATTTCTACAGTTGTAGAAACAAATTCTGTAGACCTTCAAGGAAATGAAAGTTACTTCTGTCTGTCTTATAAATACCCTATAAACTTACTAATGGTTTTATATCTGTTTACCAAGATGTTTTCCCCAGTGGACAGAGTTCCTGAGGAGCAGAAGTCATATTAATAGTGTCAGCCTCTCTGGCTCCCATATAACTCCTATTATAAATGTTTTTGACTGATCACTGCAGACTTCAAGGAGGAGATAAACATTCCAAATTAAAGTTGCTTAAGAGACCATATTCTACGGAGAAACGGTGTGAAATGTCATTACTACTATGGTTCTATTACCTCTCATTTTGAGCACTTGCCCATACCACAGAATGAGACAAAATTCTTTGTGTTGAGCCTCCGTAACACAAGTAAATCTCAAAACAACACCACCAAACTATTTAATGAAAGACCCTAGATAATGATCATTCCTTTAGTTTATTTATAGTCCTTGTCACTATATTGAGATTGTCCTACTCTTAAGATTGCCTGTTCTATGATAATCAAAATATGTGTGAAGAAAATTAACTTACCCAGAAGAGTCTCAAAAAGCTCGATTCCACTGTGCTATTTATTGGGGAATCAAGTGGTAAATGAGCCCTGGTCAGTGCTGTCTACAAACTGCTTTGGAAAGCAGGCACATCAACAACTCATTGTGATACT
The DNA here is from genome assembly GCF_987537825.1 of Furipterus horrens. Lineage (NCBI taxonomy): Eukaryota > Metazoa > Chordata > Mammalia > Chiroptera > Furipteridae > Furipterus > Furipterus horrens. The sequence continues at coordinate 79,894,417 of NW_028327174.1, read as the reverse complement.
GTGTGATATGATGAATTCTACTCTAAGGTCATGACCTATCTTCTTAGTCCACATTCAACTTCTCTGTGAAACACCCTCCCCTACTGCCAGAAATTCTGACGCTTTTCTGTACTATGTGAACTCACATTCTTGGTTGTGATTCGTTACATCAAAAGCAGAGATCAGATTCAGTGGGGGCTATCTGTGCTGGCAACCCCCATAAGAATAGGAACAAAGTAACATAAACACAGAAGGTTGGGAGCAGAATGATGTTATCAGTGAAATACTGAACTGAAACAGCACCTTCATTCCTTCTGCTCTCTCAGAGTTGCTAATCCTGCTCCCAGAGTAACAACTGGAGTCCATGGTGATTCAACACAAGTGTTCCTGAGGCTGACTGCCTGGATTTGAATCTGAACTCTCACTTATTAGCTAGCTGTATGACCATGAAGATGGTTCTTAACCTTTCGGTACTAGGCTTTCCCTCTGGCAAATAAGAGGATAGATACTATTGCTATCTGTTTTATAGAGTTGTTGTGAGAGTTGATGGTGTGGCAGATACATTTCTAAGATGGTAACTAGTGATCTTCACCTCCTGTACTTACATCCATGTGTAATCCACTCCCCTTACATGTGAGCTAAACCTAATGACTTGCTCCTAACCAGTGGAGTACCACAAAGATAATGGGATTACACTTCTAGGACTAGGTTACAGAAGATTATAATTTTTCTGTTGCTGTCAGACTCTCTGTCTTGCTGGCTTTGATGAAGCAAGATGCTGAGCTGGGAAAGTGCATGGCAAGCAACTGAGGCTTCAGCCCAAAAGCCCACAAGAAACTGGGAATTTAGAACTCAGATGAAAAGTGAGTCATTACCCATTCAAGTCTTAAGATAAAAGTGCAAGCCCCTGGGCTAATATCTTAATTGCAGCCATTTGAGAGACCATGAAGAAAATGCGGCTAAGTCATGCCCAGGTTTCTGTCCCACAGAAATTGTGTTATAATAAATATGTATTTATTTAAGCAACCAAGTTTTGGGCCAATTTGTTACACAGCAATAGAAAACTAATACAAAAAGCTAATGTATGCCAAGCACATTTTATCTTGTCTTTCTCATGAATCTCTCCATTTAATCTAATGTTAACTAAGTTTCTGTTCCTTAAAAACAGTTGACACATGAGAAGGGATAATAATAATAATAATAAAATAATTATTTCTTCCTGAGCACAAAAGTAGGAAATTTTTTCACAAAGAGCAGGACACTTTTACTGGTATTCTTAAATGGGTTGAATTTTACCAGGCTGAGAAGGAAAGACAGGCAGTGGAAGTATATCAAATGAAATAATGCAAAGCATAAAAGTAGTAAGCCTCTTAACATTTGATCCCTTAAATTATTATTTAGGAGATAATATACGGCCCACAGTGGCAAGAATGGGAGGATAGCATCAGGAGAATACCCTAAAAAGAAAAGGTCAGTTAGAAATAGGATTTGAACAGCTCTGAGATAGGCTAAGGAGTTTGAATATGTTTTTTAGTGGCAATGAGAAAATGGAGTAAGGATTTAGTAATAAGAATGGAAAGAGGGGAGAGATAAGAAACGTCATATCTAAGGTCAAATCGGGAGGGCTTGTTGACTTGAAATATTGAGTTAGCGGGAGGGGGGGATTGATGATAACCATCAGTCTCTAGTTTGGTTCCTGATTATACAGAACAAAATCAGTTTTGAATGTAAGGTAGGACACTTTGAGTTTGAGGTACTAGTCTAAGTGAAGATATCTAGGAGGCACAGAGAAAAAGATTTTGTAGCAGTTGGCATAACAGGGATTAAGTAAAGACATTAATGTGAGTGAAAATTATAAAGCAAAAGGAGATAAAGAATAACATGGAAACCTGGGAGAGAGCAACAATTAAGAATAGATTCAAAATAGGTGAAGATGCAGAGAAAAATCTACTAAGAGAAACAGGGGTAGTTTTTGAAAGAGGTCATCCATGTAAATCTGTACATGTCGAAGGATAAATTTTGAGAAAGGACCATTAAATGTTGTAACCAGGGCAGTTCTATTGACCACTGGGGGTAATTTCACCAAAAAGATGTATTTAGACTTCTGAACACTGAGGAATAACTAAGGAACTGAGGTGGGCAGCAGTGATAGTGAATTTAATCTTTTTAAAGAGATGGTGGTAAACAGAAGGTAAGCAAACTTGGAAACAAATGGAGGGCAAGAATTCTTCTTTCTTTTTTCAAAATTTATTTTGTGTCCTTTTGTTTTATGAGAGAGAAACAATTGTGGTCAAAATCTGAAGAGAAGGAATCACTATGGAGAAGATGGAAGCTGTTATAGAAAGAGGTTGTTGGTTACAGGCAGAGACGCAAAAGAGATGGGGTGAATAAAACATTATTTCCTTAGACAGGAATAATAGAGGTCAAAATTGGTAAGGGTATAGTTTGGTGTGGTGGATACCAGGAGAAAATTTGAACAAGCCCGCTTCATTCCTTCAACACCAAAAGGTCAGTTGTAACGGTGTAGGCTCAGGACAGATTGAAGCACTTAAGGAAAATGGTAATGGTTCCTGTCAGAAATGGGGAAAGAAACTGAATGGGGATAAAGTTGTCAAGAAAAAGTATTTGTTAAATGGCCAAAAGAAGAGGTGAGCAGAGCAGATTATTTCACTAGGGTTAGTAGAGAAAGCTTGTCAGACTTATGGTTGAAATTAGATAGATCCAAAAGAGGAGATAACTCTGAAATTTATGAGAATGTCAAAGAATCTTAAAAGCCATCTTTTTTTGTTTTTTTTTTTTTTTTACTTCCCAAATACCCTCAATTGCAAGGCATATCATTAATTAGATGATAACTTCAAGAGATGGAAGAAGTTTTAGTTGTGTCCAGCAAAAATATTTTGTAATCAAAAACTTGCCCAGGTTCTACAAATATTAAAATGTATTTGAGAAAATGCATTAATCTCCCTTAAAGAGAAAGGTCTTCTGTTTGAATCCCTGTATATAGCAAACTCACAACATTCATAGTAGGATCTTCCTAAGTTTATGTCAATACATAAGTTCTTGCTGATCAATAATGTTTCACTCCAATGAGATAAGGTCTTACAAAGAATGGAAAAGAAAAAGTTGTTATTTCTTGTAACAGAATGTCAAGGAAATATTACTAAGGAAGGTCTATTTTGAATTCCAGTAATCTGAGACTTAAGATCAGGTAATCACAACATTAAAAGAAAGTTGGCTTTTCAGAACGCATAGGGAAAGGCTTAGTAAGCAATAGTCTGAATGCAATTGCAAGGCAAACATTTTACCAGAGTGAGTAGAAAACTATTTTAAAGTACTTCAGAGCAATAATGAATACGAGAACACATTATGTTCTAATTATATATCCATAACACCTATTCTTAAGATCACCTGTAGGGGTCACTACTGGGCAATAACTTCAGTGTCCCAAATTTAGATACTACAGCAAAAACTTCCATAAATGTTTTTAAAATTCTTTAAAGTTCTTTGTGAATGATTCTGCTCTTTATTTCAGAGGTCCTTACCTTTAGTTATTCTGTACTAATAAGAAGATGAGTTCTGCCTGGACAGCTCAGTGCTCGGAGGAGACCCAGAGCAGCCCTAATCCCAGGTCTCCATCCTGTCCTCCAACGCAAAGGCTTTCAGGTCTGTCCAGCAACTCCGGAAAAGTCTTGTGACCTCACACCTAGACTCTCTGTGTCTCTGCCTCGTCTTTTGAAATAATGTTTCATTAGACTATCTGCCTCGAATTTTGTTTTCAAAATTGTCTCCACAAAACTATCTTTAAGATTCTAATGGTTGTCGTAGTCTGGGGTCCTTAAGTCAGTCAGTGGATCGGTGCTGCCCTCACAGGACTTTGGGGCTCACTTTGACTCTGAGCTCCATTAGAATACAATGACTATTGTATATAAAGGACTCAAGTAGTAGTTAATAAACAAATCAATCTAATCCAGTCCCAGCTATTAGGGCATCTACTTTTCCAGAGAAGTTTAGGTAACTTCCTCCTTTTCTAGACTACCTTGCCCCTGAAATAAAATCAATGTCGCTTTCTGTATCTATAAAAACCACACTGCAATTATATTAGCACTACTTCCTGCCTATTTTGCTTCCAATAACTCCAGAACAGATCCAAGGGTTTTGATGTTTGATGTTGATTTGCAAAAATGGCTGAATGCCACTTTCAGGGGACCATGATATCAGAACCCCTAAAAGATCAGAGCACTTTGTTAGTCCCCCTGCTTGTGCAACCTAAAAGGTAACTATTTGGGATGTAAACCCCGTCTGCTTTTAGCTATTCATATCCTGAATCACCAGTTTAGGCCACAATTGAAGTCTTTGAAGTTTCTCCAACAAAAATGTCCTGAAAATTTCCAAACAATCCAGTTTAATTTAAGGCAGAATGTTAGCATCTTTAATGGACTTTAAATAAAAGTGAAGGGGGTCATGGAATTCAGTGCTTGGTGACTAATGAGTGCTGGGCTTCAAAGAAAATATATCTCTTCTGATGAGTCTGACAAGAAGCACTGTGATAGGGATCTGTACCTGAAAATGTGGTTAGTGAAACAGAATTCATCTGTATTTCTTCACTGAAGAATGTTATCTCCATCCGGAGCCTAGAAATGCAAGCACTTCATGGAGAGTATCTTTTTAAAGAGCACAACAATCAGAGTAAATGTCATCTCCATTAATCATCTTCTCATATAATAGAGTCAACTGTAAAAATTGTATTAAGTCTAATTTCCTGAGGAGATGAGAGGAACCATGGAGCTTAAGCAAGTAGCAGACTTAAATGCTAACTAAAGCAGGACCTTTCCTCATGTGCCCCACACTGTTAAGGCTCCTACAATTTTCTTTTTTCCTCTCCCCTACCCCACTCCCAAAACAACAAAAGCAAAGAGAAAACTGACAATAGACCTTAAATTAAAAAGCCATCTTAGAGAAAAAAGAGTGGTCTAAATACACTCTATTTATCAAATAGGACTTACTTTTCAATCTACCAGAAGTACTATAAATATAAATTTAAAGTAATATATGATAATTCGCATATATCCCGATTTTCACAAAAAGAAAATATCCTAGTGCAACCTATTAGAGTTACATAGAACTAAGAAATGGCTCTTCAATACATTGACAGTGTTTTCATGGACAAAAATACAAGTTTTATCTAAGCTATTTCACAGTCATCTTTAAACAGGATCAGGACAGTTATCCCTATATTACTGACTTTTAAGTGAAGTGACCTGTTTCCAGCTGAATACTCAGTGTAAAATAAATTTAAATATTAGCATGAAACAGAAAAATATGTTGAAAAAACGAACAAAGATTCAATTTACCACCAAATACACACACACGCACACACACACTCACACTCAAGAACACCACCAACAAAAATCTTTATAATAGTACAATCAATACAAGTTTGTAACAGATTTAGAAAAATGAACATAACCTAAAATTACATTCTTGATTTACAAACTTTTTCTGTAAAACACTAGCTGGTAAATCTTTTAGGCTTTGTAGGCAATATGCTCTTTCACAACTAGTCAACTCTGCACTGTAGTGTGAAAGCAGTCATAGGCACAGACACCAAATGGCATGCCAATGTTAGAAAAATCTTTATTCACAGAAATAGACAATAGGTCACATTTAGTCTGGGATCATAATTTGCCCATTCTTGGTGTATACCAGTGTATCCATCCGAATTGTCAGGCCAGTAGTATGCTAAAATTTGATTGAATAAATCGGTTCAACATGAATAGGACTTAAGAACACATACATACAAACACATCTATTTCAACAGGAAGAAATTGTTTCATTGGTGTAACTTAATAACATAATTTGACTTTTAGAAATTAGTGACCTTAGAAATATCTAAATATTAATTAATTTTACAGATGAGGAAGAGCATTCAAATGGCAGGGTACCTAGGTTTCTTTTAAAAAAAAAACCCAAAACAGATGAATGTTACACAGACATTCTTAAAGGAAGACTACATACCAATACCCTAAATAAACAATTATAAAAGCCAAAGTAAAACCACTCTAGTTATAGTGATAAATGTCCAGAGAAATATTATTGTCGTGGGATTTTATTGTTTGTGATAAAGACAATCAATGGTTAATGTTTCTGTTATTTGTATTGCTCTCTCCCAATTTGCCATAAGCTATCTTACTTAGAGAAATTATTTCTTCTAACAAAAATAAACTGAGTTTACATCCATTATCATGGTGAACAAAATTGTCAAGCACGGCTGACAGGCAAGGAGGTTCTACTTTATCTGAATAAGGTAGGATCTACTAATGTTTATCACCCTGGTTCCCATTGCAAGGTTTCTTTGGTTATCAGACACATAAGTCATATTATCTATCATCTGATTGCACTGCTGTGTCTCTAAAGAGGGGCTGCACTCAGAAAGATTGTACAGATATATCTATATATATCAATGGAAAGGTGTGTTTATATTTCTAGTAAATGGTTATTAAGTGAAGAAAACTCAGTATAGATAAAATAGGAGAATTTAAAGTATAACATACACAGAAAAACAATTCTATCTTGTCATTTCATTGGTATTGATGGTACTTTACGGGAAAACAGAGGAGGACCTAAAATATGGTTGCTTGGGGTGAAATAAAGCATAGTTCAGTGTTGCTAACAACCAATCAACTGATGCGGACCAAATTTTGGCTCTTTTCCCAAATAACTATCTTTATTTTTCTGTTTCTTCTTTAAAAAATTCCATGTTAAAATATTCACAGGTCATAGAAAGACAGGCAGACTAATACATTAACTAAGAGAATATAAGTACACTAAGTAAAAAACAAATATCACTAAGTTAAGGTTAGGAATATGTGTAAACTTACATAAAAGTGTTTATCTGAAAGAGGTGTAGTATTAAGGATAAAGCATCATATTCAGTAGAAATAACAGTGGTTTGCCAATCAAGGTGAACAACCTTCAGCATAAGACTTACTCTTATGTTCTTCAGTTTTCTAGCTCCTGATATGCAGGTTTGGATTAGATGTTCAGTAGGTTCCCTAGAGGTCTATAAATTTTAAATGTTTGCTTAAGCTCTTAAATTCTCTAATATGATGTCATGGAATAAGGATACATAAAGCCATCGACCATTTCACATTTATTTTTCATACAAAAATAAATTTGAACCAGAATAAAATTAAATAAGAGCTTTATATCACAAACTGAATAACTACTCAATATAACATTTAAAAAGCTTTGAATGAATTAATCATGTTTGGAGAACTTCCAAATCCAATGCGTAATTCTTCTCTTGGTAAAGTAACACATTTTTCTGATTAATGTTACAAGACAAGAAAGATTGTATGATAAGAGAATAAAATCCTGTTAGTTCATTCAGGTATTACAATGTCACTTTAGCTTAGAATACTGTACTTGGGCTAGAATATCTCTGACAATGTTTAGTTGCATTAGGTACTTAAATTCCTTCTCTATAGTAAAGTTGCTGCCTATGTGCCTATGTATTCTTGGATTGACAGTGGAAAACCAACATGAATCTTCCAAAAAGTTTAACTCATGAAGAATTAGTTCAAGTTTCTAATCCTCATCAACAGCAATAAAATTCAAAACTGTTAACTGATTCTCCTACCACTTGTAAATTGCTATTTCTAGGGTTTTTTTTCACAATTTTATTTACTCATGGGCAGAGTTCCTATTCACTTTATGGCTTGTTTGCTCGTTCTTCAGACATATATCAAGCATAAACTATGCACTATATATATATATATGATTTCCTGATGACTATCACAATATGCAGAAAACTACTCGGGGAGAAGCTTCTGGTTTAACTAGAACTAGACATTTAATTATGTAATGTTATTTTCTTTTCCTTTTCTTGTGATTAATAGTTTTTTTTTTTCTTTTCCCATTAGCTATGCCCTTGGTTAATGCTAACTTCAACTTACTCATACCTTTAAAATATAGGTGGAAAATTATACCTCCATAAAACATTGTACCTAATGCCTCATAGTACTAAGGATTCTCAGTTCCCAGATATTTGATTCCTTTATCTCCCTTTTCTGGCCTTTGAGCCAAGCCTCTTAGTTTCCTAATCTGTAGTCCTTGGATCTCAGTACTAGAATCCATAGTTCTAGAATATATAGGTACTTATCCCTTAAGACTTAAAGAGACAAAAATGGTGGTAATAAAAGCTAATATTAATTGCCTCCTAGTAAGGCAGTATGCTGGGCTCTTTAGATACAGTATTTCATGTAATCTGACAACTGTCCCACTGGAGAAGGAATGAGCACCCCATTTTACAAAAGAGAAAGCTAAAGTTCAAAGCTAGTTCAGAATGAACTACGTTTAATACAACTTAGTCTGCCACTGAGTTCTATACTCTTTCAACATATTTCAGAAGCATAAAATATACAATGAGAGCGGTAAGGGGGATGCATATCCAAAGAAATACACATAAGTGCTCCCTCCCAACCTATGCCCAATGAGGGCAGTAACTGAGTCTCTTTTGCTGTACATAGCACTGAGGTAGGGAAGGGACATTTTAGCCATTTCCTAGGCATTGTTAAATAAATGCTCATTTACAGGCATATTCTTCTGTGCCACCTTTATATGACGTCTTTTATGTTTATTATGGGTAAAAAGCAACAACTAAAATAAATATGGACTAATACTTGTAGGCAGAATTGTACATTTATCACAGTAGAAATGTTGATTATAAAAGGTAGATACAAGAAAATATGAGCTTGAATGTTTTAAATGAATATTAATTGGCCTTGGTTTTCAAACTGACAGAGAAGGATCATGCATAAAGTAGCAAAAAGAAGAGTTACTGCTAATTATCTCAAAAGATTTTATTCTTGGCTAATTTCACTAAAATCATGTACTTTTTGGATTTATCATTTCAATAATCTGTTCTATGAAGGAACACATGTATTAGGAAAAGGATGCTTATGATTCTCATTCTTGTCAAAAATGACTATTCCCTCACCATGCTGAAAAGGGAAGAGACTATATTTAAAAATAGAAATGTACACTTACTGAAGTTGAGGATGATTGTCATTTCCACTGAAACTCCAAATTTTATATTTAGTATGAATAGAACATGTTCAAAGTCCCAATATTTCTAATTAATGTATGCAGTACTATCAGTAGCTAACTTGGAAAAAGCCTAATGCTTCTGGAAACATATGAGTGTTACAGATGCATCAACTGTCCTTGCCATTCCCACCACTTTTTGCCTGCCTGAAATATCAAAGCAAGTGGAGATGGAAGGAAACTTTTATAAATAGTCAGAGAAAGATTGTTGTTGACCTAAGTCATAGTAGCTCTTGTAGATAGAAGTAATAAAATCACACCAGAGGAGGATGGAAGAGAAACTTAACAGGAGACAGAAAAAAGGCATTCTGCTTGCAAACTTTAGTGAAAGGTAGAGAAATGTAGGAGACCAAATAAATGAGTCAAGAAATAATTTTCTTATTTAGAATTAAGAAAATGCTTTCAGGTTAAAACGTTCCATTAAGAGACCCAAACATTCAGTAAAAAGTGAGCAGGGAGATGTAAAAAGTGAGCAGGGAGATGTAAAAAGTGAGCAGGGAGATGAATACTCAAACTGTAACTGTAGACTGGACTTCCGGCCAAGATCGAGGCGTAGACAGACACACTGCATCTCCCTCCACAACTAAGAAGGAATACAACTACCTCAAAACTAGAAACAACCAGAAGTTCCAGAAAATCAAACTGCATACAAGTCCAGCAAACAAAGATATAAAGAAGAAATACTCATCCAGACAGGTAGAAGGGGCAGAGCCGGGGCAGAGAGAGCACAGTGTGGTGGCAGAAGCAGCGGTGGCAGCAGCAGCGGTGGCAGCAGCGGCAGTGGCAGGCCTGCAAAAAGCACAGTCACACATTTTAAAGCCAGGAGGGACACCTGGGGAGCGTCCCCAACTCCTCACCGGACCTCGCAGTTCATGGTCCCAGTAACAGGGAAAATAAACCCTTATTGCTTCTGACTGTGCAGACCAGCAGGGGTTGGGGTGGAGGCAGAAACTACTGGTCTCTCAGCAGAGTCCACTTGTTTAAAGGGCCTCCACGGCCCTAGAAGGTCCACAGACCCATCCACTTTGGGAACGACGGCCAGGGCAGCAGCTAAAGGGGCACCAATCCGGTGCGGAAGTGGAAGAGGTGCCTAGAAAAGGGGCGAGCACTGGGCAGGAGGCATTATTCCCTCTCGGACCCCTCTTCTTCATACAGCACCACAACTTGGTGAACAGGGTGCCCTGTACTGACAAATCCCTAAGGCTCTGCCCCTTACAATGTAACAGGAGTGACAGTTACACCTGGGATGCAGAGGCAAACAAATACAGTAGCCTGTCAGAATGAAGAGACAGAGAAGTATGACTCAAAAGGGGGAACGAATCAAGGTTCCAGTGGGAGAACTAAGTGACAAGGAGATAGCCAACCTAACAGATGAGGAGATAGCCAACCTAACAGATGAAGAATTCAAAACACTGGTGATAAAGATGCTCACAGGATTGACAGATATGCTTGAGTATGGCAAATGCATAAGAGAAGTAAAGGCTATGTTAAATGAAATGAAGAAAAATCCACAAAAAAACAATGGTGAAGAGACGGAAACTGGGGTTCAAATCAATGACTTGGAATGTAAGGAAGAAAAAAACAGTCAACCAGTGCCGAATGAGGAAGCAAGAATTGAAAAAAAACGAGGAAAACTTCCCTAATTTTGCAAAGGAGATGGACATACAGGTCTGGGAAGCACAGAGGGTCCCGGGTGAGCAGAACTCAGAGGGGACCACACCAGAATGCATCATGATTGAGATGCTAAAGGTGAAAGATAAAGACAGAGTCCTGGGAGCAGCAAGAGAGAGGTGGAGAGTTGCCTACAGGGGGGTGCCTATAGGACTATCAGCTGATTTCTCAGAGGACACTTCGCAGGCAGAAAGAGTCTGGCAAGTAGTATTCAATGTGATGAAAGGCTACCTGCAACCAGGACTACTCTATCCAGCCAGGCTATCATTTGGAATGAAAGGGCGGATGAAGTGCTTTCCAGACAAGGTGAAGCTAAAGGAGTTCATCATCACCAAGCCATTATTATATGAAATGTCAAAGGGACTTACTTAAGAAAAAGATCAAAACTATGAACACTTAAATGACAACAAACTCACAACTATCAACAATTGAATCTAAAAAATAAAAACAAAATCCAACTAAGCAAACCAGAATAGGAACAGAAACATAGGTAAGGGGATCATCTGGAGGGTTATCAGCTGGGAGGAGGGAGGGGGAGAAATGGGGAAATGGTGCAGGGATCAAGAAGCATAATTGGTAGGTTCAAAACAGACAGGGGGAAGTTAAGAATAATATAGGAAAGGGTGAAGCCAAAGAACTTATATGCATGACCCATGGACATGAATTAAGGGGGGTGGGATTGCTGGCGGGAAGGGGGGTACTGGGCAGAGGGGAGCAAAGGGGGGAAAAATTGGAACTACTTTAACATAGTCAATAAAATATACTTAAAAAAAAAAAAGACCTGAAAAATGCAGATACTTCCGAAGGGTCTAGTCAAAGAACTAGTATAAGTGATCCACGGACATGGACAACAAGGTAACGGGGTGAGGATGGACTGTGGGAGAAAGGGTAGGTGGGGTGGGGATTGAGCAATGGGGAAAAATGTGGGACAACTGTAATAGAAAAAAACATTAATTTTTTTAAAAACTGTAGATTATAAACTAATGTGTGAAACTAGCATGAAAGTCAAGATAGAAAAAGGGAGAAATTTGGAAATTATTCTTTTTAGAAGGAAAGACTATTTTTTATGTAAGATTAAACATTCTTTTGTGATAACTAAGACCTATATCAGTGATTATCAACTTCATCAGCAGTAAGTATTGCTTTCATCTGTTAATTCCTTCTAGAATAGTAATGCAATGACACAGTTGAAGCAGATATCCAAATTATATCTGTATCATCACATACAAAATCTCTTTTAATTGAAGTTCAGTATAACATATTTCAGTTATATATAATAGAAAATGAAAAATGTGTAATGCAAATTTTTATAAGTATTAAAATTCAGTTATAAAATATTATTCTCAATGACAGTCAGCAGGACATGTTCATGGTAGAGCTGTACTGGGAACATTATGTCATTAGCATTTCATCTGGTCTGAGCTAATCACCTCTCAGATCACATAATCTTGAACAGCTCACAGAACATTCATTCACAGTAGAGAGAGTGAGAATAGCTCCAAAATAATCAAAATGAAAGAAAGTATGATAATATCTTCAGTAATAAGCAAATAGGAGTGGGTATTTTGCTGACTATATGTAATTCATATAGTATGAATTACAGAAGTATCAATGAAACTTAAATATTGAACAATTACAGATGTAAAGCAATTATTTTTAGTAAATAGTAATTAAGCCTTAATTCAAGAAAATAGTATCCTAGCACAAATCAAAGCAATAAACTCAAAGCATCACAAAAATTCAGACAACTTCCAGAAAGAATTCAAGTGTTAACCAAGATAGAAATAATCATCTTAGTTATCTCTGGATAGGTACCTACTCTGAGTAAAATATCTTTAGATAAGTCTTGTTTCTTGTTTTTAGATTAGGCAAACCAGAAAACTAGCACCACAAAAATAGGTGTCTTGAAAGAGGGGTCAAGGTACCCACTGGTGTAGTTAAAATGATCTATTAGGATAACAGAAAGAAAAATAGAATCTCTACTTATATTTTAACTAAAAGAAGAGAAAGAGCAATATTTACTGGCATTTAACTATTATTTCAAATTGATGCTCTCGCTCAGTCTATATCCAGATATATAACTCATATAATATCCTGTTCTTTGGGATTGCTGTCCCAAAGAAAGAGTAGAAGTTCCACAACAGTGTTGGACATAGTAGTCTCCGTCATTCATTTGCTTTCAACATAAAATGTCTTATTTCAATGGACAAAAAGGTGGCTTATATATTATTCAGTTTTAAGTAAACTAAGCCTCATTAAATGGGTAAATAACTATAGAATACTTCTGTTAAAAAATATAAAATGACAATATGGGAGAGGGCAAAATTTAACAGTAGAGAATTTCAGAACGAATTCTTCTAATCTCTACTACCAGCTCCTCATCAGCCACAGTGAAAGAGCAACAATGATGATCTACTCAGATCTGACAAAAAGTTGCCAAAAATGTTGGAAACATCTCAAAAGCTTTTAAAATGTGAATTTATATATTATTTACAATGAACACTTTCTAGGGTGTTTGTGACATTAACCATGAGTGAGAAAGTAATTAGTTTCTAAAAGAAATTCATGCTATGAAGACAGCATTTTGGAGAAAAAAAATTAAATATCTGCCCTTATGTGTAGTTACTGCGAAAGTTTGTAACAACATTAAAAAAAAAAAAAAAAAAAAAAAAAAAAACAGCTTATGTATGTACACTTTAATCCAAAGAAAAGGTTTTGATATTTACACCATTTGTTCAAGATCTAGATTTTCTTATCAAGAATGAAGTATTGGCTCCCAGGGGAGATGAAAATTTGAAAGGTGAATTCCATCCACAAATCTTCACATAATTGGTGAATGCCATTTAAAAGTAAATATTATGTTGTATTAACTGCAGTCAATGAAAGATTTCTTCCAATTTTTACATTTTTTAAAAAAAATTTCCTGATTTTTTTTAGATATAATTAGCATATATCATTGTGTAAGTTAAGGCAGAGACCACAATGATTTGGTACATGCATATATTGCAAAAATAAACTGATTACCACAGTAAGGTTAGTTAACACCTTTACTTAATCACTATTTTATGTACATGTGTGGTGACATCATTAAAAATCCATTCTTCTAACGACTTTCAAGTAAAATATTAACTATAGACACCCAGAATTTATTCATCTTATAACTTATAAAGATAGAAGGGTGTGCATTTATTCACAAAAATGTAACTATACAACTTTTACTAAGTCCTTAAGCTTAGAATCTTATGCTTATGGTAGCACAATCAGGGTTGGCTTGTGAACTTGAATTGTTAACCAGTACATTATTTTAACACTCACTTCCTTGTTTTTCTACCATGTTTTGACTTCAGAAGAACACTTTCTAAGTGTTTAAATGGTATACAAACATAAGTGCTTATTCTTCAGTCCATATTAGTCGTCTTGTGGCTCAAACTCTTTAATGTAGTACCCTTTGCTTCTGAATAATTTTTTAAACAGAAAAATAATCTATTGTGGAGAAATTTCTATATAACTTTTCATAGTTAATGTATCTTAGTAGTAGCAAACCTTCTCCCATCTCTACTTTTTAAGTTAAACCACATGATGTACTAATCCTCTAAAGGTGAAAGATCAGTTTGGAGCACTCTTAATTGAGAGGAATAAAAATATCCTTACCACTGATCCACCTCCATAAAAATTTTATGAAAATAATGATATAAAAATCTGACCTACAATGAGTAAGAAAACAAAGAAATGCAGAAAACTAATGGAACAAGAAAAAAATAAAATAAAATTGATCATTTGGTCATTTCAGTAAAATATCTTAGTTTCAGAAAGCTGCCCAATTGACTTATTTTTTTTTGGACAAGTTTCTTTTTCCAGTCACTATGACAAGAATTTAACAATTCAAGTTATATTTATGCTGAAATATTGGCGATTAATATTACAACTACATAATATTTGCAATTCATGTTACAACTGCTTCAAAAGGAGATTTCCAGAGATTCAATATTTCTTACTGAGAGAAAGGCTGGGGGTGGGTGAAGAGAGAAGGGAAGGAGAGAGAGATAGGGAGAGGAAGGTAGAAAAAGAGAGTGAGGGGAGGGGAAGAAAGAGAGGAAGAGAAAGAGAGCAAAATGGGGAGGCAGGAAGACAGACAAACTATTTACCATGAATGTTTGTTCTGTGGCATAAGGTATACCATTTAATTTAAATAGCTCAAATAGTTTAGTGTAATAAAATATCATCTTTTTCTTTCCTCTTTTTATCTACTCACTTTTCACTGACAAAAGACTTCATGTGATACTTTTTTCAATACTAATTTTAGTAATATACGAATTCTCTAAGTCAATTCCATCATACAGGCTGCATAGTCTTTTGGGTCTTAAAGGAAATTTTACATGTTAAAAAAATTCACTGTTAATTAAATCAATATTTATGCTACACTCAGGAACAAAGACAGCAAAATGGAAGAAAGGCATTTCCTGAGATCACTCCCTCCTCACGGAGCAGTTTCCACCACTCAGTTAGCAAATATATTATTCTTTTGTTAACTGTAGCTAAATCCTTAGTGTTCCTCCTGGCTTTTTTGTTTTTTTTTTTTTTTTTTTTTCACCCTTTTATTCTATCTGGAGGGCTTGGTTTGTTTTTCCTGACAGCATTTGAGATTTCTAAACTACCACAGCAGTGTCAGCCCATACTGTGCACAGTGAGTGAAGAAGAAACAATCTGGCTGTTGTTTTAACACTTTGCAAATAGTAACTAGTTTCTCCAGTTTGATTTTTGCCCCTAGACATCTGACAATGCAATAATCAATCCAGCGAATGAGATGGGCTTCCCCTTCATCTTCCTCATATGCAAATTTGGCTATTTGAGATGGGTATTTACAATTCAATGGCAAATTTTGTATTTTAATCATGCATGGCATACTTTCAAACAATAAGAAATCTGTTACCTTCTTCAAAATTATTCAGTAAATTCTAATGAATCACTCCTTAGAATTCTTAAAATGGACCCAAATGACAAGACCACTAATTGGAAGAACAGTAAAATATTTAAGGGAATATCAACCTGTTCATTTGAGGAACTGAAAGATACAATCTGAGAAACAGAGTCTGAGAAAATGTTAGGTCTGCCTTATATGGTACTTATTCTACTCTATAGCAAGCACTTATGATGAAGTTCCAGAAGTTAGTTCATAAAAATGGAAAAAAATATGGCTAAAGCAATTTTTCTATATTGAGATTCTTTTAAAATATTGTAACAAAACATGGGACTTTGTCAAGACACTGAATTAATTAAAGCTTATTTAGAAAAATTCTAAATGGAGTTCCGTCAGATGTTGTCTCTTAAGATAAGCAAAATCTTTTTAAAGTAATTTTAATGTTTTTTTACAACAGAAACTTGATTGACACATATGAGAGCGCATAGCCCTGCTTAATACCTACTGAACTAAAACAAACTTGACTATGCCATAGTAATAATTTTCCTGAAGAAAATACAAAATAATTTTATACATAATTAAGCATTATATTTAAATCAGTTTATGGTCTATAATTACTGACAAGGGAGCTTTACTTAATTTTTATAAATAAAGAAAAGCTAATACACTACCTATAATTCAATATTTAATGGAACTTATATTAATTAGTTTAAAATGGAATGTGGGTTATTATGAATTTATTTTGTGTCATAAAGTCAATTCTTCTTCTTTCCCCCAGATTGAATGTCCCTATAAATTCCTGAAGGACATCTGGTAATGAAAACAATGAGAAAAGTAATATAGTACTGGTCTACATGAAAGCTGTGTAACAACAGCCCCTAGGAAACTTAATTCAGATAACTTGTCTGGGAACAACTTGGCTTTCTCATATGAAATGTAAAATTGAGAGGGACTTGTACTACTAGGAACAGGAGCTGCTAGCTTATCTGGCACCCCTAATAATTCAGATACTTCTGAAATGAAAAAACCACCCAGTTTCTTTTCAGCATGAGAAAGCACAGTGTCAGGCTACCAATTAGGGACAGAATAATTTCTCAAAAAGATAGGAGTTGACTTCCATTTTAAGCAACATGTCACACTAGCTGTCCTAAGAAACCCCCGTGGTTCAGAATACCTAAGAATAGAGCACAAAATAGGCTTTAAAAGAAACTTAAAAATTTACTTATGAACTGGAAGAAAAATAAGGAAATTCTCAGAAGCCAGAGCTACCAACAAAGTACAAACCTATAAAGCCCTAAAGCACCACTAAAATTGGCATTTCCAAGGGTTTGATTTCAACTGACCACAGCCTGATTTAGAGGAACATTTAAAAAAGCCGAGGTCCCTTCCAAGTTGGAAAGTCAGAATGGAGACCTCTGTGGAATGATGGGCAACTGAGAGGCTGTCAATCTTAGTGCATGTGACAGTGATGATATTATGTAGTCACCATAATCCTTCCTCTTCCTGGGCACAGAGGAAGACTGCATTTTCCAGCCTCTCTTGAAGTTTGGGACTGCCTCACAGCCAGTGGGCTGTGGGTGGCAATGATGTACTTGACTTTCAGACAGAATGTGTTCCACGTAGTGAAGTTAAAAAATGTGGGAGGACTGATCACTCCACATCAGACCTGACATGAGGAAAATAAACCTTTATTTTCTCAAGCCACTGAAACTTTGTGGTTTATTATTAACTGCTTTTAGTCTAAAAAACTTGATTGTTACAATAACTGAACAAGAGAAAAAAGAACTCTCTGCACAGACAGAAATAATGAGAATATCTGCCTGCTACAGGATTTGATGCTAGAATTAATACTCATAGGTGTGGTAAATAAATAAAAAAAAAAAACAAAAAAAAAAACGTCCAAACAAATTATTGGTTTAGAATGGCCTCAAATTGTTAGATTCCCCCAGGTACACTGCATATAAAATGCAAGTTTTCCCTCTGGAAACAAATTTTAAATCTAGGTTCAAATATTTTCAAAGATACAGTTCAAGGATTATATAACAAATAAAAAGCACAAAACACAGAAGTGGGCAAGCACCATGAGCAAAGACAGCCGATGCAATAAAATGCAGAAGCAAAAATACAAAAGCCACAGATATTATAGTTATCACAGAGAACAAGCATATAAATGCTTATATTAATAAAAATACTCTATTAAAAGTATAGTTAAGCAGCAACAGAATTTAGAATTTTAGCTTGCAGTCTTGGAAAGTACAATTAATTTCTAGAAATAAAAATATACTTGATTTTTTAAACTCCATATTAGACATAAAGGGGGAGATAATCAGTAATACAGTCATAGTAGGGGATTTTAACAGCACACTGACATCAATGGTTAGATCTTTCAGATAAATATCAGCAAGGAAACAGCAGCCTCAAATGACACACTGTATCAGATGGATTTAATTAATATCTTCAGAGCATTTCACCCTAAAGCAGCAGAATGCACATTCTTTTCAAATGCACATGGAATATTTTCTAGGATAGACCATGTTATGACACAAAACAAGTCTCAATACATTTAAGAAGACTGAAATCATATCAAGCATTTTCTCTGACCATATGTTATGAAACTAGAACTCAACAAGAACTCCTTATGACCCAGAAAGTTCTACTTCTGGGACTATATCCAAAAAACCCAAAGCACTAATTTGAAAGAATATAAGGACTGCTATGTTCACTCCACCATTATTTACAATGCCAAGGTTTGGAAGCAGCCTAAGTGTTCATCTGTAGATGAGTGAACAGAAAATCTGTGGTACATTTACACAATGGAATAGTACTCCGCCCTAAAAGAGAAGGAAATCTTACCCCTTGTAACAGCATGGGTGGACCTGAAGAGCATTATACTAAATGAAATAAGCCAGTCAGAAAAAGACAGGGACCACATGATTTTACTCATCTGTTGAATCTAGTGAACAAAATAAAGTAACAAACAAAATAGAAACAGACTCAGAGAACAGACTGACAGCTGTCAGAGGGGAGGAAAGTAGAGTGCGGGGTGAAAAAGGGGAGATATGAAGCAAAATAAAATAAAATAAAAACACTCAGAGACACAGACAACTGTATGATGACTACCAGAGGGAAAGGGGATTGGGGAGAGGTAGAAGAGGGTATAGTGGGGATAAATGGGGTGGTGAACCCACAATGCAATATACAGATGAAGTATTATAGAATTATACATCTGAAACCTATATAATTTTATTAACCAATGTCACCCCAGTAATTTTAATTAAAAAGTTAAAGAAAGGAAGATATGAAAACGTTTTTTTAATCCAGCAAAGAAAGAAAAGTGTCAAAAATAAAAATAAATATTAAAAAAGTTATAAGATAGAGTCAGGTGTTCAAAATATGTTTATAAAATTTGGCACAGGTGATCAAAAATAGAATCAAACACAAATTCTAGAAATCTAAAACTTTTTTATTGGAATTAATAGCTGAATAGATACAGCTAAACAGAAACTTACTACAGGGAAACATTGTTTTATTGTACTTCACTTTATTGCCTTTCACTTCACAGGTATTATTTTTTTACTATCTAAAGGCAAGACCCTCCACCAGCAAAAATATTACTACGATATTTGCTTTATTGCAGTGATCTAAAACTGAACTTGCAATATCTCTAAGGTATGCCTGTAGTGTGGTGGGTATAGGAGAAGAAACTATCCCAAATGAAACTTGAGGAGAAAAAGATGCAAAATACAGACAAGAGAACAAAATATTTTGAAGATATAGTGAGACACTATAACCTACATTTCATTGGAATTCTACAATAGAATGAGAACTAGAGAGAAAGAGGGAAAAGAAATATTCAGACACAACAAAAATTTCCAGAATTGCTAAAATTCTTATTCTAACTTCAGAAAGCTGTATAAATTCCAAGTACAATAAAAAATAATAATTCTACAGTTCTACCCACCCAGAGAAACAAAAGAATACCAAATATAAAAAGAAAATATTAAAAGCCCAACAGAAAGGAAAGAACACATAAAGAACTTACATTTAATCCAAAAATATATTTCTCGAAAATGGAAGGCAAGAGGGAATTGGATTAAATCTTCAAGGTACAGAGAGAAAATAAATTTCAGTTTATATCCAATTAAAGCATATTCCAAGAACTGGGATGAATTAAAGAAATTTTAATGCAAACATTTACTAACAGTATTACCACCAACAAATGCTCATTGAGGAACTTCTAAATAATGTACTTCAAGAAGAAAGAAATTAATCCAAAAAGAAAAGCTAAGATGTAGAAATGACTCTTGAAGATATAAAATGGCAAACATACAAATAAATCATTGAAAGCTTGATTCTACCAAACAATAATAATATTAACAATGTATCATTAATGGAGTTAAAAACTAATTATGGAAAATTCTGTTTTAGAAGAGACTAGGTCAGGGCAGAAAATAACTCTTGCTACAAAACTGGACAAAGCCAGATAAATTATAAATATTATATTTTGAAAGCATCAGAGAACTTTAGAGCAACAAACTAAATTCCAGAGGAATGACAAACTCTTCTGTGAGCAAGAGTTTTTATCCTTCTTTCCCTTGCAGGCATTTTCTGATTCTGGGTGCTTGCCGAGGACCTGGATTATCAAATGAGAGCCTCCACTAGGGAAAAGAGAAACTAGCAAAACTTTTAGTGATTCTGCAGGACACATGTGACAAACTGGAAACCTGAAGGGTTACAAATCAGAAATGCTCTTCCTCACAAAACTTTTGCTGAGTTCTGGTGTTATACAGGAATCTGGGGGAACTTGGCCAAAACCTTCTAGAAGGCAAAGTGAAATCTGTAGAAGTCATATGGAAGTGGCCAAACTCAAACATTCTGTTAGACTTACCTTCACAGAGTTTGCCATGTTTTCAAGCAATGTACGGTAAGAGACTGGAGAGCTTGGCTGAGATGTCTGAAGGGCATAGCTGAATTTTCAGTCTTCAAAACCTGAGGAGATAAGAGACCTACCAGACTTAGAATTGAAAACTCGTGCAGGTGGAGAGAGAACACAGCAAACAGGAGCAAGGGTAAAGCAGAAAAGTGGGCTGGGTTTACTCACCTGAAACCCAACCCCTTGATTAATGGCTGATTGGATGCAGGTGCTCCAACCCTCACTCTATTTACCAACAAAGAAAGATAACTCATGTAGAGCCTCCAGAGTTAATTATCTACAATGTTCAGCATACACTAAGAAATTACAAGAAATGCAGAGAGAAGAAAAATATGACAACTCTCGTAAGGAAACAAATAGAAAGATGGCCCTGATACTGGTGTTAGTAAGCAAGGTTTTTCAAAAACTTATGGTTAATATATTAGAAACCATAGAGAAAAAGGGAGACAAAACAGATCAAAGAGCAGAGAATTTAAAAGAAAACTAAAATCTGCAAGTGGGGAGCAAATAAACATTCTGTAAATGAAAAATATCTGAAGCTAAGAATTTAACAGATGTGCTGAACAGCAGACTGAATGCAGCTGAAAACAGTGAACTAGAAAACAGTCTTAAAAAAACTGAAGCAAAAGAATAAAGCAATGGGGAAGCACATATTATAACGGTATAAAAGCTTACAGGACATTGTTTGGGTACCCAGAGAACAGACTTGGATGAAAAGATTTGCGTTCAGGAGACATATTACTGAGAGCTCTCAGAAAAACATTGTTAGAGTGAAGCATGTCTGAGCAGAGGGAGAAGTCGAGCTGAGATGCAATAGCAAGAGAAGCCTTAGTCAACCTTGTAGGAGCTCTGGAACTGGGATAGCCATTCAGTGGTGTCCCAGATTGAGGCAAGAAAGCTGGGCATGTTTAACTTCAGGTTGACCTGTCATTGAATGCAGTGCCTGAGGAGGAAACAGCATACACTTGAGCTAAGCATCGGTCTTTGGCTGATGGCCATGCCAAGCAAGGACTCAGCTGTGGGCTGTCAGCAGTCAACATTCCGAAGCGGCAGGGGGAGCAAGTGGGGCATCTGAGTTCACCACAGGCTGGCTCACCGCAGCCTCCATAGTAGCCCACTCTGTACGTGGCTGGATCTTCCTGCTTTACATACGTTCACCCATCAGAAACAAGTCCTCCAGGATTCTGGTTTATTTCTCTTACTGTGTAAATTTATAAGGACAAAGTTAGTGAAATGTTACAGCCCTCGCTGCTGCAGCTGTTCTTGGAGATACAATTGATGTTCACTCACTCTCTCCTCCACTGACCATTCCCGATTCACCCTCGGCTGACACCTCTGCCGGTTAGGGGGTTTATGCGGCACAGTGACGCAAACACTTATTCTGAGCCTCTGTTCACCAAGCCTTTCTTTGACAGTGGTTGCTGCCCTTTCCCATTTACCATTAAAACTGGGCTAAGAAATGCCATAGGACGCACAGCTGGATCATTTGGGTTCTGAACACATTCTTTCTCTATCTTCATTGTGTAACGGAAGCTCTATCTTCTCCTAAGGACCAGTCAATTATCTTTGCCAATATAGTGACTCCTTTTCTTGCCTGCTGCTCTCTTGGAACGAGGAACCCAAAGTAATCATGTAGTAACCATGGAATCAAATTGCACAGGAAATGGTTGTGTCTTCTGATGGAAGTATTCCTTCTCTGATAACCAGGCTCTCTATAAACTTAGAGCTGCAGTGGCAAGAAATATGAAATCCCCAAGTAGATCACCAAGAGTGAAGCCACTCCTATTTCCAGTTTCCAGTTCTGGTTCCTCGTATTCTACTTGGGATGGAGGCCTTCATGTTGTTAATTAGGGTATATGTTGTGTCTTAGAGAGTGGTGCCCTATCATTTCAGAGTGATGTCTCCAAGCTGGAGTTTTGGTTGCATTTTAAAAATCTATTCCATGGCTTGATCAGGCCAGCAGTTTCTGGGTGGTATGGTAGGTGATAGGGCCAGGAGATCCCAGGGCATGAGATCACTGCTACAATTCCTTTGCTTTAGAGGGTCTCCTGTTTTTAGTCAGTTATAAATCTTTTCAGTGAATCAAAGAAATACTGGTGCTAAGGCCCTGCAGGCAAGTAAGACAACATATATCTGGAATATGTGTCAATTCCAGACAAATGACGATCAAGACAAATCCCTGACTTGAATTTGGTATACTTGATTTTCTACTTAGTAACTATTCGGTCTTCTCCAGGAACAGTACCATGCTAGTGTATAACACTGGGGTCTTTTTCTGGCAGGTAAAACATTGAACAGTGGCACCCTTGGTGAATGGGAGCTGATGCAAACCTCATCCCTGCCACCACTGCTATTTCAGGCATGAACGCATTATGCTAAAAGCAGAGTGGTAGATGGTAGGTTGGCTGACATTACAGACTAAGTCTTTCTGTCTATTTTATTATTTAATGTCTACTGTGTTCATTTTTAATTTATTGCCTCTTAGCCCTGAATATATGCGCTATGACAAATAACAGATTCCTTAAAGATTTTTCTCCTTTAAAGTGAGCTCTATGTTAAGCTTTTTGAGTACAGGCCACTGGCCACATCTAACAGGCAGAGGAGAGTTCCTGAAATGTCCAGTGTAGGCTAGGGGGTCAGCAGTGTGAGTGTGAGGACATCTAACAGAGCTTACCCCAGGCATGGGCCCAGTATATCTGCACTGCATTGGCTAAAATTTATATCAATTCTCATGCTATTAGAATCATCTCACAGAGAACTTGTTCACTTTCTCATTTCACACTGGTTCACTATATTACTGCCATCATGCCAACTGGACCTCTTGAGCAGGATGTGGCAAGTACCTTAGGAGATAAGCACCAAAACATTTCTGAAGCCCCATATTTTTCTGACGTTTGTAGGGGTTCAGTAGTTCAGAGAGTGCTGGGATATTCCCTTCAAAGAAAACTTGTAATACCTAGCCACACTTACCACTGAAGAAGAGTCAGGATGCTCAGTAGACATCTTTGGATTTTGAAGGCAGGTAGCCACAAGCCTGAAAGTTGTATGGCTTAGAGCAAGTAAAGATAAAGACAATGCACCAGATCTGTCATGATGAAATTCCTTTTATCAATTGGATTTTATGCCCTGTCTCCCTTAGTCCAAACTTAAATACCTTATAAGATTTCCTTATCATCAACTGACCACGAGAAAAAAAATACAAAACATATGCCTGGTTTATAGGAGGTTCTACAAGATATAGTAAAATGGTTTATGTTCATATGACAGAATACCATTCATCAATGAAAATCAATGAATAAATGACTATACCCATCAAGTAGATTCATCTCAAAAATATAAGTGAAATGTTATATTGCAGAAGAATATAGTGGGACTCCATTTATAAAAAGTTCCAAGACCAGACAACAAAAAATTAAAATATTTACAGATACAAGATAAGGAAGTAAGGAATGATTAATACAAAATGTAGGCTATGGTTAGCTTTATATGTTTGGAGAGGCGAAGGGAGTGCCAGTAATCCTATTAGAGAAACAGAGGGTTTCAAAGGAACTGGTAACATTATATTTCTTAAGTTTTTAATGGGTATATGAATATTAATTTTATCACTCTTAATAGTGGCTCTCAATCCAGTCTGTACATTAGACTTATCTAAAGAGCTTAAAACAAAAACTGATGGCCAGGCATCAATTTAATTATACTAAAGTATTTGGGTTTCAGTATTTTCAACTGCTTTCCAAGTGCTTCTAATGAATGCATAACTAGGTTTCAGGAACATTGCTTTGCACTCTTAATATACTCTTTTGTATATTTTTCATATTTCATCATTTTTAGTGATTTTTTTATTTTCATAATTTTTAAAAGAGCAAGGAAACAGAAAATGAAGCAATTCTCTACCTAGACTTGCTTTTGAACAATTGAGCCATTTTGCTCAGTGCTTCGCGTCATCCAGGTCATGTGTTCATTTACTGGCCTTTAGAGACAGGGCATATAAATGTTATCATGAGGTATGACTGTTCCCAGCAGAACTCAATCAACTCTAGCTGCTCCTTCTCTTTAATCACCACATCATGTGCAGATGAATTTCACCCAACCTAGCAAACTTTCAGTGCCAGATATATAGACATTTTTCTTTGTGCTATTTATTCTCTGATTTTTTATATTTCTCTTTCCTCTATTATTGTTTCACTTTTCCCCACCTTTATGCCTCAAGCCCTATCACTTTCTTTCTGCTTCTTTCCTTCCTGACAATTTCATTTACTATTTTTCTTTCCACTACCTTTCCTTTGTGGAAACATCTAAGCACTGACTTCAGTTTCTTTCAAAATGAAGGTGATTATTTGAGAAAGAAAAGGAAAGTTAAAATTCACTAAGTATGGGCCTTGTCTTCCCATTTGGTGAAAAAAAAACCTTCATTATGTGAGAATATTAACTCTGACAGTCCTACCAGAGGATTTTCCACTACTTTTATAAGTTTCTAAAAATTATACAGGAGCAAATCAATAACCAAGTTTTTAAATGTCACTTCTTCACTGTAGTGCTTTAATATTACTAAGAAATAGTACATTTTAAATATTTTTAAATCCAGATCAAAGATATAAAATGTATAGATATGAAAGCATGACCATTTAGGATGAAACTCAAGGAACCAAGCCCAAGAAAACCAATACTAGCTTTATTTTTATCATGTAAGTTAAGTGTGATAATTCAAGCAAATAACACATTGGGGAATTTAAGACATGAAACATTTCAAATTCCCATTACTGAGTGTGAGATGCTCAAATGTTAATGTAATGCCAGGAATAATTGTAATTTTTCACCAGCACTTTACAGAATTATACTGGGACATATCAAAGGTTTTTCTAACGCAAGATATTGCAGAAGTATTTCTCTAACACCTTTGAAGGGCCACCATAAGTACTTAATAAAAATAAAAATACAGACTTCCAGCCAAGATGGAGGCATAGACAGACATGCTGCATCTCCCTCAGCAACTAAGAAGGAATACAACTACCTCAAAACTAGAAACAACCAGAAGTTCCAGAAAATCAAACTGCATAGAAGTCCAGCAAACAAAGATATAAAGAAGAAATACTCATCCAAACAGGTAGGAGGGGCAGAGCCAGGGCACAGAGGATGCAGTGTGGTGGCAGCAGTAGCGGTGGTTGAAGCAGCAACGGCAGGCCGGCAAAAGAGTAGTCACATGCTTTAAGTCAGGGCGGACACCTGGGGAGCATTCCCAGCTCCTTGCCGGACCTTGAAGCTCACGGTCCCAGCACGGGGGAAAATTAAGCCTCATTGCTTCTGACTGTGCAGACCAGTAGGGGTTGGGGTGGAGGCAGACACTGCTGGTCTCTCAGCAGAGTCTGCTTGTTTAAAGGTCCCCCATGATCCTAGAACATCTGCAGACCCTCCCACTCTGGGAACAATGGCCAGGGCAGCAACTAGAGGGGTGCCAGTCCAGTGCAGAAGTGGGAGAGGTGCCGGGAAATGGGGCGAGTGCTGGGCAGGCAGCAATGTTCCCTCTTGGACCCCTTCCCCACATACAGTGCCACAACGTGAAGAAACGGGTCACCATCTACTGACAAATCCCTAAGGCTCCTCCCCTTACTGTGTAACAGGGGTACAGCTCTACCTGGGACATGGAGGCAAACAAACACAGGAGCCTGTCAGAATGAGGAGACAGAGAATATGGCCCAAAAGAGGGAATGAATCAAGGTTCCAGTGGGAGAACTAAGCGACAAGGAGATAGCCAACCTAACAGATGCAGAATTCAAAACACTGGTGATAAAGATGCTCACAGGATTGACAGATATGCTTGAATATGGCAAACACATAAGAAAAGAAGCGAAGGCTATGCCAAGTGAAACGAAGGTAAATACACACAAAACCAATGGTGAAGGGAAGGAAACCGGGGTTCAAATCAATGATTTGGAACATAAGGAAGAAAAAATCAGTCAACCAGTGCAGAATGAGGAAGCAAGAATTGAAAAAAATGAAGAAAACTTCCCTAATTTTGCAAAGGAGATGGACATACAGGTCTGGGAAGCACAGAGGGTCCCGGGTGAGCAGAACCCAGAGGGGATCACACTAGGATGCACCATGATTGAGATGCTAAAGGTGAAAGATAAAGACAGAGTCCTGGGGGCAGCAAGAGAGAGGTGGAGAGTTGCCTACAGGGGGGTGCCTATAGGACTATCAGCTGATTTCTCAGAGGACACTTTGCATGCAAGAAGAAACTGGCAAGTAGTATTCAATGTGATGAAAGGCTACCTGCAACCAGGACTACTCTATCCAGCAAGGCTATCATTTGGAATGGAAGGGCAGATGAAGTACTTTCCAGATAAGGTAAAGCTAAAGGAGTTCATCATCGCCAAACTACTATTAAATGAAATGTCAAAGGGACTTAAGAAAAAGAAGATCAAAACTATAAACACTAAAATGACAACAAACTCACAACTATCAACGACTGTATCTAAAAAATAAAAATAAATCCAACTAAGCAAACCAGAATGGGAACAGAATCATAGGTATGGGGATTATTTGGAGGGTTATCAGCTGGGAGGAGGGGGAGAATTGGGGAAATGGTTCAGGGATTAAGAAGCATAATCGATTGGTTCAAAATAGACAGGGGGATGTTAAGAATAATATAGGAAAGGGTGAAGCCAAAGAACTTATATGCATGACCCATGGACATGAACTAAGGGGGGTCAGATTGCTGGAGTGAAGGGGGTACTGGGCAGAGAGGAGCAAAGGGGGAAAAAATTGAAACTATTGTAACAACATAATCAACAAAATATACTTTAAAAATAAGTAAGTAAAATAAATAATACAATATTTTCTGAAATATTTAATATTTCAGATATTTTACTTTTCCAGACGGTGAGTGTCATGAATATAAAAATAACATACTAGGTTTATTCAAAAGATTAAGACATTTTCCAAAATATTTTCGCAAAGTATTTGTTAATAGAAAAAAAATGTTGAGATCGTAGTTTTCAAAACATAATAGCATAACAAGACAAATATCAGTTGCCAAGAAACTAACATTAGAATTATTACATAAAATTAGTTAACCTTAGAGATAAGACTGATTCATTTAAGTATATTTCAAAATATTCCTAGCTTCCAGACAGAAAATTTGGATAGGTCAAAATAGTCTTTTCAGAAAAGAAACTAAGATTAAGGAATTGACCTTTTAATCCACTTCACAGTTCAATTTCTGTCATTTCAAAGTTATGCAGGCAGTACTAAGATAATTGTTAGAAATGAAAACAGTATTTGTGAAAAGAGAAAGAGTATGGTGGGATGTGTGTATTGCATGTGTAGAGAAATTTGGTAATTAAAAGTTTAAAATGCAAATGTGATTTGAGAAGATATTAAAACACTCTATAATGATATTTTTTATGAAGGTCAAATTTGAGATCATTATTTTTATACCCCGATAATTGAAGGTGGTGTATAAGTATGTTAGCCTGGACTTTTTTAAAGGAAATATACAACACAGTGGGACAAACAAAATTACCTAATTAATTACCTGATAGAATCCAATTAAGATACATGTACAAAGATGACTGAAGGGAGAACTAAAGCACATAGTGCACTACTTTTGGAAATAAGTGCAAGAAGAACGTGTATATATCATAGAGTGTGAACAAGGGAGGGTCAGGGTCTTTATGCTTTTATCAAATTGAGGATATTTGTTTTAAGTTTATGTAGACCTCAAAGGGAAACTTTAGAAACTAAAAGAATTTGTAAATAGCTAACTTTTTCTCAAAACACAGAGACTAAAATTAGCTTAAATGACAAGTATATTCATTATCCCACATAATATGACATCCAGAGGAAAAAGATTTTGGATTGGTTGATTCAGGAGCAAAATTACATTACTCAAGAATCCCATACTCAAGAGTTTGGAATTTTTTGTTCTCATTCTTTCTATACTTTCACCCTTTATATTGTCTTCATGCTGAGGCTGGTAGGATCAGATTCAGATCCAGAAACATGATCAAGGCATGAGGGAAAACACTTCTTCTAGTGTCTATTTTAGGCACTCTAAGAAATTTTAGGAGGCAGTACTTCTAACATTTCATGACATAAAATGACCATAATATTTTTAGAGCAAATTAATGGCAAGGAATAATTCAATACCATGTGGCTAGACCATTCATTTGCAGGTACAATGGAGGTTGAGGAGATATCTTCGATATAACAGCAGTAAACAATGCAGTTATTGGCTTTGATCTCAGTCTAGCTGAAAAAGTAGAGAAATTTTTAAATTTTGGAAATAATTAAATGACTAATTTTTAATAATATTTTTAAATCTAATAAAATATGTACAAGATCTAAAATAGAAAAACTCTGACAAAAGAAATCAAAGAACCGAATAAGTGAAGAGATTCCATGTTCACGGCTAGGAGACTCCGTATTGTTAAGATGTCAGTTTTTCCAACTTCATCTATAGCTTCAGTGTAATCCCAATCAAAAACCCTACCAAAATATTTTGTAGATATTGACAAACTGATTCTAAAGCTCATCTGGAGAGACAAAAGACCTAGAATAGGAGAAGAATGAAGTCAGAAGACTAACACTACTGCCTTCAACACTTAAATATATAGCAATCAAGACAGCATGATTGTGGTGAAGCAATCAGTACATCAATAGAACTGAGTAAAAATCCCTGAAGAAGACCCACATGCAGTCAACTATCTTTGACAAATGTGTAAAGGCAATATAACACATAAAAAAAAAAAACATGCTTTCAACAAAGGGTTTTGGAACAACTGAATTTCCACATGCAAAAAAATTAATATAGACACATCTTACACCCTTCATAAAACATTAACTCAGAATGGATCACAGACCTAATGTAAAATACAAAACTATAAAACTCCTATAAGATAATGTAGGAGAAAAATCTAGATAACCTCGGGTATGGCAATGATTTTTAGATATAAACCAAAGGTATGATCTGTGAAAGAAATAATTGATTAGCTAGATCTCGTTAAAATTAAAAACTTCTGCTCAGCAAAAGAGACTGTTGAGAGAATGAGAAGACAAGCCACAGACTGGGAGAAAATATTTGCAAAAGACATATCTGACAAAGAACTGTTTTCCAAAATATAAGGAATTCTTAAAACTCAACAACAACAAAAAAATATTGTGTCTTGAAAATGGGCCAAAGATTTTTGCAGACACCTCACCAAAAAAAATATGCAAATGACAAGCATTTAAAAAGATCATCCACATAATAGGTCATCAAATAAATTTATATTAAAATGAGGTACAAAAATCCAAAATACTGACAACACTAACAACTGATGAGGATGTGGAGCAACAGTAACTGGAATGCAAAATGGTACAGCCACTGTAGAAGATAGTTTGGCAGCTTCTCACAAAACTAAACATTTTACTATACAATCCATCTATAATGCTCCTAGGTATTTATACAAATTATTTGAAAACTATGTCCAAAAAATTTCACACCGATGTTTGTAGCAGCTTTATTTATAATAACATAAACGTGGAAGCACCATGATGTCCTTCAGAAGGTGAATAAATAAATAAACTACAGGATATCAATCAATGACATATTATTCAGTGCTAAGAAGAAATAAGCTAGCAAGTCATGAAAAGACATGGAGGAACATTACATGCATGTTACTAAGTGAAAGAGGTCAACTTGAAAAGACTACATGCAGTATAATTTAAACTATATGACATTCTGGAAAAGTCAAAACTATGAACACAGTAAAAAGATTAGTGGTTCCATAGGTTGAAGGGCGCAAGTGATAAATAATCAGGGCACAGAAATGTTTAGGTTAGTGAAACTATTTTTCTGTGTGATACTATGATGGATACATGTCATTATAGATTTATCAAAACACATAGTACAACACCAAGACTAAACCCTAACGTACACTATGGACTTTGAGTGATTATGATGTGTCAGTAGAGGTTCACAGATGAAAACAAATGTACCAGTATGGTTTCAGATATCAATAGTGGAGGAGGCTGTTCATACATTGGTGTAGGGAGTATATAGGAACTCTGTGATCTTCACTCAATTTTTCTGTGAACTTCAAACTGATCTAAAAATATTCCATTAAAAAATAATATTGGGGACTTCCAGCCAAGATGGAGACCTAGACAGACACAGTGCATCTCCCTCCACAACTAAGAAGGAATACAACTACTTCAAAACTAGAGACAACCAGAAGTTCTAGAAAATCTAGCTACATGGAAGTCCAACAAACAAAGATATAAAGAAGAAATACTCGTCCAGACAGGTAGGAGGGGTGGAGCCGGGGCAGAGAGAAGACAATGTGGTGGCTGCAGCACCGCTGGCGGTGGTGGCAGGCCAGCAGAAAAGCAAGACACAGGTTTTAAAAACTAGGCAGGGACACCTGGGGAGCGCTCCTGGCACCAGACCAGACCACACAGCTCATGGTCCCATCGCCAGTGAAAATAGAACCTCATTGCTTTTGACTGTGCAGACAAGTAGAGGTTGGGGCAGAGGAAGAAATTGCCAGTCTCTCAGCAGAGTCCACTTGTTTGAAGGGTCCCCATGGTTCTAGAAAGTCCACAGACCCACCCACTCTGGGAACAACAGCCAGGGTGGCAGCTAGAGAGGCACCAGTACCATATAAAGTGGGAGAGGTGCCAGGAAGGGGTGTGAGTGCTGAGCAGGCAGCATTTGTTCCCTTTCAGGCCACTCCCCCACATACAGCGCCACAACGTGGTGAAATGGGTCGCCCTGTACTGACGAATCCCTAAGGCTCTGTCCCTTACAATGTAACAGGAGCGACAGCTTACCTAAGACAGAGAGGCAAACAAACACAGGAGCCTGTCAAGATGAGGAAACAGAGAAGTATGGCCCAAAAGGGGAACGGATCAAGGTTCCGATGGGAGAACTAAGTGACGAGAAGATAGCCAACCTAACAGATACAGAATTCAAAACACTGGTGATAAAGGCGGTCACAGGCTTGACAGATATGCTTGAGTATGGCAAATGCATAAGGGAAGAAGTGAAGGCTATGCTAAGCGAAACGAAGGAAAATCCACACAAAACCAATGGTGAAGGGAAGGAAACCGGGGTTCAAATCAATGATTTGGAACATAAGGAAGAAAAAAGCAGTCAACCAGTACAGAATAAGAAAACAAGAATTGAAAAAAAAAATGAGGAGAGGTTTGGAACCTCTGGGACAACTTTAAACGTGCCAACATTCAAACCATAGAGGTGCCTGAAGGAGAAGAGGAAGAAATTGAAAACTTATGTGAAAAAATAATGGAGAGAAACTTCCCAAATTTGGTGAAGGAAATAGACATACAAGTCCAGGAAGCACAGAGAGTCCCAAATAAGCTAGACCCGAAGAGGACCACACCAAGACACATCATAATTAAAATGCCAAAGGGTCAAGATAAAGAAAGAATCTTAAAAGCAGCAAGAGAAAAGCAGAGAGTTACCTACAAAGGGGTGCCTATAAGACTATCAGCTGACTTCTCAAAAGAAACTGCAGGCAAGCAGGGAGTGGCAAGAAGTATTCAATGTGATGAAAAGCAAGGACCTACAATGAAGATTACTCTACCCAGCAAAGCTATTTTTTAGACAGATTTAGACAGATAACATTGAGAGGAAGATGCGATGACCATTAAATAAAGTGGTTTAATCCAAATTTTTAGCTGGATATGTGCAGTTAAACTAAAGACTGTGTTTCCTCACCTTTTTTGCATCCCATTGTGGCCATCTTTTTAAATTCTGAGCAAATGGTGTTGAAATAGAAATACTATATAGCAGCTTCTAGGAACATTAAGAAATAGAATACATGGACACTTTGCTTCTTTTGCTTTGTTTGTTTGTTTCTTTTTCCAATCCTGCTCCTAAGCGGGAGATGGACAATGAGGTTGAGGCCAAATAGAGTGGAACATCAAGATAGAAGAGTCATGCAACCATGGACATATCCCTAGAAACCCCACTTGAACTTTTGTACAGGAGAGAAATAAACTTTCTTATTTAAGTCAGTGTTATTAAGCTTTTTGTCACACATGAGACCTTAATTACAAATAACTTAATGAGCAATGACCTTGGGGAAGATAAAAGAGTGGTATATAGCAGAACCTGAAAGGCAGCTGATTTGGCTAGAGTAAAATAGGAAGGAGACCGTGAAAAGTGTTTTGAGATGAGGTAGGTATCATGTTGCACAGAATTCTGTAGACCATGTTTAAGAATTTGGACATGCTCCTAGGAGCAATGGAAAGACATTGAAGAATTTTAAGCACAGGAGGGGCAATGTAAAAACTTATATTTTAAATGGATCTCTCTACTTAATGTGAAGAAAGGGTTACATAAGCAGCAGGAAGAGATATAGTGAGCCAAGTTAGGAAGCCATCAAAGTCATCCATGAAAGAGATGTTATCTTAGACACAGAAGGTGGAAATGGGGATTGAGAGAATGAGCGTTGATTTGAAGGCTATTTAGAGAATAGAAAAAAAAAAAAGCATTGGTAATTGTTTGGGTGTAAAGGGTTGGGGAGAATGAAGAATCAGGCACGCTGCCCCAGTTTCTGACTTGAGCAATTGGATTGATTTTTATATGCTAAATTAAAAATCCTGAAGGGAGAGTGGATATGGAGAGAAATTAATATGTTGCCACTTTTTAAAATTTCATGTTTAACAATCCTATGAAATATCCAAGGGGAAATTTCAAGTAAATTATATCAAATTGGATATACCGCTTAGAACTTTATGAAAGGGAAAATTGATGGGAGTTACAAACCTAGAAGTCGTTGCTCAGAGATCATGAGTGAAGTCATGAGAGAAAATGGTGTGACCTTCATTCTCTGATTCACAGTGACTTAGGAGTCTCCTCATTTCCTCAGTACAGCATAACAGGATCTTTATGAAAATATCACATTTTGTATATAATTTATAATTATGGTATGTTCTTATGTTTAGGGAAACCTTGTTGTAAGATGTTTCTAAATTTCATTTATTTTGCATTAAAGCTAAATTATATACCAAAAAAAATCTGTTATACATTTCACTTTAACTATTTTATGAGATTGATTTTGCCTGGTTACTACAGTCATTTTTGGCGTCCAGGGTGGACAATACCAGGAAAGCGAACCTCTTTTAGAGAATCATATGTTATATTTTATAGAAAATGTAAATATGACAATTATCACTTGCCTTAAAAATATTTGTAAGTAAATCCAGTATATAACAATAAAATATTCTGGCTGTATGAAATAGAAAGAAGTTCATAAATATAAAATACAGATATTTATGATTTAAGCCCCTATGTTTTTGATTATAAAGTAATGCTCTTGAAACATTTGGTTTGACATGGGAAGTGGTAGATTCTAGGATTTGGAACCAAAAAATTCTGGATTTGAGCCCTGACTTGGTAGTTCAGTTGGTTAGAGCATCATCCCACTACTCCAAAGTTGTGGGTTTGATCTCCAGTTAGGGCACATACAAAAAGCAGCCAATGAATGCATAAATAAGTGAAACAACAAACTGATCTCTCTCTCTCTCTCTCTCTCTCTCTCTCTCTCTCTCTCTCTCTCTCTCTCTCTCTCTCTCTCTTTCTCTGTGTCTCTGTCTCTTTACCTCTCTCTAAAATAAAATTAAAAAATAAACAATCAAAAAATGTTTAAAAATTTCTGGGGTTTGAATCCTTACTTTATTACTTAATATTTCTATATATATTTTTATGACTTTGAGAAATTTATTTAAATTTCCAGACCTAAGGTTCTCATTAATATTTACTCTTATAAGTATTTATCTCAAAGGATTACAAAATTTATAAATCCAGTATAGGGTCTGGTACCCAATAGATGCTTAATTAACAATAGATGCAAAAATCATGTATTTGCTTCTAAGACAATTTTAGTAGTAAATGTTACAATTTTTACAAAAATTTTTAAGTTACCCTAATCTGTTCATTGTGAGCCTCTAAAGTCAGACTAGATTCCATTATCAGCTTAATTAATCACAGAATCTCAGAATTGGAAGGAAACTTAAGTTCTCTTGTAGAAATATCTCTTCTAAAATAAACCTAGAAACAAACTTAATCTGAAAGTTATGTAGTATTTGTTAAAATATGTAAGATAAATACAAAACAGATTAACATCAATAAATAAGAAAGGCTCATAAAAAGTCAAATAATTATTTTCGGTCCTAAGTGCAGTTCCATATGAAAGATAATTTTTTGTTATTTTAAATAAAAACCAACACAAATTTTTTATGATTAATTATGCTGAAATATTATTTTTTTCAGCATTCTTCTGACAAATGTGGAATTCCACATACAGAAGAGGAGACTCAGATATAGTTTCATTCAAATATCTTATTTTTAACAGAGGAGTAAACTGAGGCTTGGAAGTTACAGGTTAAAACACAGAGGTGGAGCATGTGAGCTCCGGAACCAGACTGCTTGGGCTCAAGTCTAGATTTCACCTCACAGTTGTCTTGTCTTCAGTTACTTTACGACTCTGAGTGAGGTCCAATTTCCTCATTTTGAAAAAGGGAAAACTTTAATATTTAACTCAAAGTGGTTCTTTGAACACTAAATAACATATGTAAAAAGCTTTGAGCACTATCTGATTCTTAAGTGCTTAATTAATGTCAGATATTGATACTTGTTATATTATTATTTTATCGTAAATAAAAATTAGAGATTTAGCTTATTTTCATCACCCAAATCTTCCCCAAAGTGTCTTTCTCATAACGCTACTTCCATAGAATGGTAACAGGTATTGACTTTTTAAAAAGTTCATAATAGAAAGAGATCCATGGACAAGTATGGCAGAGAAGTGCCAATCAAGCAAAGTTAAACAGATTTTTCTTTAGCAGAAGTTTTCAGAACCTCTCATTTGTGAATTGTGTTATTTATCCTCTAAGAGATGGAAATAATATTTAGAAATTTCCAAACTGATTTGGCAAAGAATGCTTATTTTCACCAGAGTTGATACGGGGCAAAAATCCAATGAAACACACTTTAAAAATACTATAAGGTCTCACAACATTTCAGAACTTGAAGCACACTATCTCACACTGATAGGCAGAATGGGCTTAAATACATTTATTACAACAAATGATTGTATGAAATATTAATCCTACTCTACTTAATATGCTAATAGATTAGCTCTTCAACTTCCTTTTTACACACATATTATCCTTCAACTTGTTATCATTTTTCATTTTTCAAAAAATGTAAGGGATGTTAATTACTTGTAGACAAGGCAATCTTTCATTTTATGTTAACTCCTATAATTGAAGTTATTCTTAAACATAGGTCAACCTCCATATTTAAACAAAATACATATTGATTTCAAACAGGGGTACCAAAAAAATAGTAAGTACATTTTTAAATGAAAGAAAAAGTAAATTTTGATATTTAAAATTATAAAATGTAGTTTGCTGTTTTGTAGCCTTGAAGCTGTTCCTGGCCACAGACAACCTTTTGTTTTTTTTAAAAAAAACCATTCAGATCAGATTTGATAGAATAGGTTTGTTTCAAGTAATTTCTCTTACAAAATCTAACTTTAAATATGTTTTTCAATACAGTGAAATGACAATAGAGAAAAATGTTCCTAACTACTTTGTTCAATGTAGGAGGGCAGAGAGGAAAACTAGTATTGTAGATGTATATTTTCTAATTGAACCATAATACATTAACATTCAAAAGAGGCAGAGCATTTGAAAAGCTAGGTTTAATCTCACCAAAATGTAAAAGGTGATGGCAAGCAAAGAATGCTACATTACTCTTATAACTAATAAATTGAAAATTGACCCAGGCTGCCTTCTGTTGATTATAGGAAATAAACTGGCTGATAAAATTATGGAGAAATAGTTCATTTCCTTAGTTTGTATCTAAAATCAGAAATTGCAATTAAGCTACGAATAAAAACAAATTTCCATTTTGCCCTCATCACAATTCAATATTAAAACCATAGTCTGTGAAAGTCTGAAAAACTATTGCCCAGTTCAGAGAAATTTAATTAGCTTTGCTTTATTTTTTAGAAGATCCTCATTCAATAGAAAATTAATATGTGACTACATCAACTGACTACTTCATTAAGAATAGAAAATACATTTAATGGAACTACCATAGAATGAAAACTCGACCTTTATGCAGATACAGATCCATATCTGAACCAGTTATTTGAATATATAAAATATTTTAATGAGAATTCCATTGTTTTAAAAATAAACTTGTTTTATATCTGAACAGACATATTGCTATTTATTAATAGTTTTCACAATTGTCAGGTAGCCAGAAAATAGTTTTAAAAACTCTTACAGAAGCTTACGGTCAAAACAGAGGAGTAGGTAGACATGCTTCACCTCCTTGTGTAACCACACAGAGAATTATAATCAGATCTCAAAACAAATAACACCCAGAACCATCAGAAAATTGAGCTATATGGAAGTCTGACAACCAAGTATTTAAAGAAACCATATCCATCCAAATGGGTAGAAGAGGTGGAGTCACAGAGATGGGGGAGAGGCAGTGTGGAGCAGAAAGGTAGAGGCAGCTGCAGCAATGGCTGCAAAATGGATGACATGGATACCTTTAGAGTGAGGGATCCCAGCCCCAGGCCACACCACACAGCCCAGGTTCCAGCAGTGGGAAGACAGATCCCCATCCACATTACCTCCAGCTACAAAAAGCAGTGCGTGTTGAGCTGGCAGGAGAAACTGCTGAATATTCACTGCTTAAAGAGCCATCCCAGTCTTCGAATGTAGGCAAACCCACCCACTCTGTGATTCACCACCAGTGCAGGGAGCCAGTCATACATGGGAAGGGGGTGAAGTGACTAGAAATGGGACAAGTGCCAGGTGAACCACCAGAAACAAGGCAGCAGCACTGTCCCCTCTCTGAGCCCTCCACACCTAGCTATAAAGTGGTGAAGCGGGTTGTGCATACTGGCTATTTATTACCTAAGGCTATACCCCACACAATTTACAGGTGCCTTTGATACACAGGCCATGCTACTAAGACAGGAAGTATAAGTAGCTCTACCTAATATATAGAAACAAATACAAGGAGGCTGCTAAATTGAGGAGACAAAGAAATATGGCCCAAATGAAAGAACAGAACAAAACCCCAGAAAAAAGAACCCAGTGAAATGGAGAGAGCCAACCTATCAAATGCAAAATTCAAAACACTGTTATCATGATGCTCAGAGAACTCCTTGAGTATGGAAAGAAAAAATAAAGGAAGCAATGAAGATTATACTAAGTGAAATAAAGAATAATCCACTGGAAACCAACAGAGAAGGGAAGGAAGTCGGGATTCAAACCAACAGTTTTGAACATAAGAAAGAGATAAACATTCAACCAGAACAAAAGAAGAAACAAGAATTTTTTTTTAAAAAAGCAAGGACAGGCTTAGGAATTTCTGGGACACTTCCAAACATGCCAACATCTGAATCATGGATGCCAGAAGGAAAAGAGGAAGAGCAAGAAACTGAAAACTTTTTTGAAAAAACAATGAAGGAAAACTTCCCTAATATCACAAAGGAAATAGACATATAAGTCCA
This sequence comes from Furipterus horrens, assembly GCF_987537825.1. Classification (NCBI taxonomy): domain Eukaryota; kingdom Metazoa; phylum Chordata; class Mammalia; order Chiroptera; family Furipteridae; genus Furipterus; species Furipterus horrens. The sequence continues at coordinate 79,856,265 of NW_028327174.1, read as the reverse complement.
GGAAGCACAGAGAGTCCAAAATAAGTTGGACCCAAAGAGGACCACACCACGACACATCATTATTAAAATTCCAAAGGTTAAAGATGAAGAGAGAATCTTAAAATCAGCTGATTTCTCAAAAGAAACCTTGCAGGCAAGAAGGGACTGGCAAGAAGTATTCGAAGTGATGAAAAGCAAAGACCTACAACCAAGACTGCTCTATCCAGCGAAGCTATCATTTAGAATGAAAGGTCAGATAAAGTGCTTCCCAAACAAGGTTAAGCTAAAGCAATTCATCATCACCAAGCCATTATTACAGAAAATGTTAAAGGGACTTATTTAAGAAAAAGAAGATCAAAACTATGAACATTAAAAAGGCAACAAATTCACAACTATCAACAAGTGAATCTAAAACAAACTAACTAACTAAGCAAAACAACCAGAACAGGAACAGAACCATAGGTATGGGGATCATTGGAAGGTTTTCAGCTGGGAGGGGGAAGAGGGATGATGGGGAAATGGTGCCAGGATTAAAGAGCATAATAAGTAGGAACAAAAAAGACAGAGGGAAGTTAAGAATGGTATAGGAAATGAAGAAGCCAAAGAATTTTTATGCATGACCCATGGACATGAACCCATGGGGGAGGAGGGGATTGCTTGAGGGAAGGGAGATACCGGGTGGAAGGGGGACAAAGGGGGAAAATTATGACAACTGTAATAGCATAATCAATAAAATATACTTTAAAATTATTACATTACATATTGCATTTACTCTGATGACATCTTAAAAGAAATGGCTCCAAACTGGCCTTTATTTCATTATATATTTTGAGAGCTAGAAAGAAACTTAGGCATAATCTATTCTAATTCTGTCTTTTATAATCAATACAGTTGAGTATAAAGAACTTTGCTTAATTTGTCCATCTTAGAATGCAGAATTCTTAAGTATCAGTCATATTTTCCAAGTCTTTAATTTAGACCTTGCACTCACTACTGCACTTAAATTGTCAGAGAAAGAGATACACTGGCTGGTGGCTCAAACATATGTAAATTTACAATTTACATGTTTTTATAAGCTCAGGGTTCTGGCCTCACTTTTTGACAGTCAGGGTTTAGAGGCAGCTCCCTTTTTCTCTTAATATATAGCACCCCTGCCTTCAATAGCAGTACCCTCCAAGCCACTCTATTATTTTACCTCTACTTGCTGGGTTTTTTCCCAGAGCATTTATCAGTATAAATTTTATTATTCAAAAGGCTATTTTGAGCATTTTTGTAAATGTCTCAGTCCACATGTTCATGCATTTCTCTAGTTAAGAATCCTTACTATAAAGTATCATAATTATTTTGTACAGCATGCATGTGGATTTTACCATTTTCTTTTCATATCAATGGTACTTTTGGGATTAATTTCCTTATTCAAGGATTATATTCTATAAATATGCCTTGAGTAAGGTTCTTACTCTTTGAAAACATCTATATTTCATTTCCCATCTTAATAAAAATTACTGGAAATAGAATTCCAGGATGATAATTTTCTCTTAACACTTTGAAGATAATTTGCCTGACTTTCTAGATTATATTATTGAGAAATTACCTGTCAGTCTAATTGTACTTCTCTTATAGGTATCTCTCTTTCTCCCTGTGTTTAAGATGTGTTCTTTTTCTTTTCTGTTTTATATTTCCACTATGTTGGTTCTAGCTGTGGACTTTAAAAATTTATTCTACTTGAGATTTGAGGGATGAGGAGAAAGGCAATGTTTCATGGATCTTGGATTAGGTGTATTTCACAATTTTTGGAAAAAAATCCAGCCATTTATCTCTTTAATTATAACTCCTTACCATTGCCCCTCTTACTTTCTTCAAAAACTTCAATTAGTTGTATGGTGGAATTTATCTTTCAATTAAATATTTGGTTACATTTTTGCTAATTTCTTCAGATCTACCTCCTGTTTATCATTTCTACCAACTTTGTCTATTGTTGTTTATTATGTTTCTCTCTCTATTTTTTATTTGGAAAGTTCCAGTTGGTACCTTTAAAAATCAGAATTATCAAATTGGATGCTCAGAATTGATAGTTTAAAAAATTATTCTTTTGGTAGCAAGCAATAAACACTATTTAAATTTAATTTAAAAATTCAGATGGTGGTTATATTTAATAGCCAAGGTAAGTTTTTCCTCCTTCATAATTTCAATGTATTTCCCCTTTTAAGATAGTAAATATTTCAAATTCTGTAGATAATAATTTCTGTATCAGTTTTGCTAGTCTAATTTAACAGTTTATTTCTAATGACTCTCATTTATGGTATTTGTTCCATTGTATCTTTGGTAATTTTTGATGGTGGACCTATGTTCTTTGAAAATTTATCTGCGGAAGTTTCTTGACTGGTTTTAAAGTATATCCCTTCAGAGAATGTTTGCTTTTTTCTTCTAGTTTCCTCCAACCACAAGACAAGACAGACAAATATCTCTTCTAACTATCTCTAAAAAAATATTTATTTAATTGCTCTACTGAGGATGTCACTTTTGAGTTTACTGTCTTTTTTACAAGGTTGTCTGTGCTACTTTTTTTTCAAGGATTTGTCTCCTGAACTTTGAAAAAATGAAAGTGGTGCTTTAAATGTAGGCTCTGCAGAATTCAGAACATGGGGAACTCTAAAAGACTAACAATTTGGTTTCTCTAAAAAAAAAGAGAAAAGATAGTGAGATGATCCTTGTGGATTATAAAAATACAAGGTCTGTCCAGAAGATATCCAGTCATATAATAAGAAAAATAGAGACATTTATTGAAGAAGATACAAGAAACATTGTACATAGAACAATGAGCACCAGTCCTTTCAAAGTAGGCACCTTGGGGCCTCGCACAGTTCTCCCAGTCCCCATCAGCTGCCCCATTGTATCTTCCTGAATCTCATCAGCATTCTGAAATCTCTTCCCTATCAAAGGTGATTTTAGTTTTTGGAAAAGCCAGAAGTTTCAGGGAGCCAAATCTGGGCTGTAGAGGGGCTGAGCCACCTGGGTGATTTGATGTTTTGCCAAATAGCTCTGCATGAGACATGGTACATGAGCGGGCGCATTGTCATGATGAAACTGCCAGTCACCAGTTGACTATAGCTGTGGCCTTCTGAATCATCAGAATAGTTTCTGTGGAGGAATAGTCAAGATTAACACAAGATCTGATGCACATTTGTTGCTCTACTCGCTCATTTTGAATGTGATGGCCACACAGTAAACATGCTCACTCAATGGCATCTACCACCCCAACTGACTGTACAGTGAAGTCATCATTGTTCACACATGCACATTTCAGTCCATTCTCTTTGGCTGCCTGGTTATGTTGATATTGTACAAACCATTCTCATTACAGTATTCCCTCACTTATCATGGGTAAGACACTCCTGCAATAGGTGAAAATTTGCAAAGTAGAAACCTTACATTTATTTTAGTATTTATATATATTTTAAGGCTTTATAAACCCTTCCCACACACTTATAAACTGTTCCTAGTTCCTTATTAACCTTTTCCACTCCTTTATTAACCTTTTCCACACTTTTATAAACACTACTGATGTTCTTAAACATATTCGACATTCTTTTTATTATAAGTATATTTTATTGATTATATTGTTACAATAGTTCCAATTTTTTCCCCTTTGCTCCCCTCCGCCCAGCACCACCCCTCCCCAACAATTCCCCCGCCCCAGTCCATGCCCATGGGTCATACATACAAGATCACCTGCCTCACCCTTTCATATATTCTTCTTCTTTTTTAAAAATTAATTAATTAATTATTTAATTATTTTAACAATAAAAAATAACAATCCCTCCCTCTCAGACTTAAGACCCTTTATAATCTTAAACCTATGTAACGTTAACAACATATGTATACAGTACCACAAAATCCCGCGATATAGCAAAAAATCCGTGATAACTAATTAAATAAAATATTTTTTAAAATCCCACAATACACTGAGGCCATGGTAAGTGAACCGCGATATAGAGAGGGACTACAGTATATTAACAATGGCTGGACTTCTTTCCACACCGACCTTATATATACCAATCAGTAGTAATTTGGATCTTATCTGGATTCTGATTTTTAAACAAAAGAGATAGAAAAAACAAAATGTGTTAGACAATTGGAGAAATTTGAACACTGACTGGATATTTGTTGATATTAAGGAATTATGTTCATTTTTTCAAGTGTGATAATGATATCATGGCTATGTTTAAACAAAGAATCCTTATACATTAGAATAAAAAAAAAACTAAGATATTTACAGGTGAAATAATTAATGTCTTGGTTATGCTTCTAAACAATCCCATGTAGGGAAAGGAAATAGTGTGAACAGAGATATAAATGAAATCAAACAAGTCATGAATTGAAAATCATTCTACTTAGTCAATGGATTCATAGGTTTCATTATACATTTCTTTCAACTTTTAAGTATGTCTGAAATTTATTATTTAGGGGGAAAAAAAGAGAAAGTCGTGTTCTAAGCATCCAAGTATCGGCCCACACTGCCTAAATAATCAAATCTCAAAAACTGGTTTACCCCTTATGGATTTATTCTTTTCCTATGTTCATGGCCTTTGAAGAATCTCTTTACTTTTAAACCAGATAATCCATATATTTAACAAACATTTCTTATATTGTATTAAGAACTTCTGGGTGTATTCTACTGAGCAATCTTATTTCAAGAAACAAATTCTCAGCAATAATTGTTGACAGCCACCCTCTTTAGTTGCTCAATTAGAATCTTGAGCACTGACTTGACACCTTCTCTCCTCCTTCCATCAATAACTATGTCCTTCAAATTCTACTTCCTAAATTCCTCAAGTGTCTATGCCTTTGAATCTCTCCAGCTACAGTGTCCCCACTCTAGTTCAATTCACTGTCTTCACACTTTCCCCCTTGCAAGCCCTCTCCCCCGTCTTATCTCATTCAGTCTGGTCCACTCTAGTCCATTCTTTACATAGCAACTTGATCTATCTTTTGATTAATGCAGATTATATCTCATCATTCCTCTGCTTAAAACTGTTATGCTTTAGGATAAAATCTAAAATCTTTAAATGACCCATGGGGCCCTCCACAGACTCAAGGTAGCCAAGATTCCAGATTTATCTTCGGCTGCTCTCCTTATGTTTATTCTCTAATATCCAATCTGATGAGCCTTGGTTGCAAATTTTGTGCCAAGGTCCTCCATGGCTCTTTTCCACATTCTAAAGCTACAACACAGTTTCATATCACTTCCTTAAAAAAAGATTTCCCTAACCCCACACTGACATATGTAGCCCTGTAATACATTCCTCTAGCACTAGCGCCTCAAATCAAGTGAGGTAATTTAATCAATATCCATCTTCCTTACCAGTTTGTAAGAGTCGAGAAGGCAGAGATCATACTTTTCTTGTTGACTATGCCATTTTATAGTTGATGGGACAATGATGTCATATAATAAATGCTCAATGTAGGTTTAGAATGAATAAATGTCAAGCATCATTCTACTTCCTATGAAAAATTGACTAATAAAAAAATCCTTAATTTCAGGGAACTTACAGCTAATATGATGAATGATAAAACATGAAGGTTTACCCTATAACAAATGTGGCAAGCAATATGATAAAGGTAATGTAGTGAACGATGCTTTTTTTTTACCTTTGTCAATTAACTCTGGGGCCAGTGAGGCAACTAATTTGCAGTTTGCATTATTCTATGAATTAACAGTAATGCTATCATTACAGTTGAGCACATAATGTTTGAAGGTCAATATTGTTAAATCATTTATTGCCTTTCCTATTTGAGGTTGACCTCACCTCGATACTCTCCAGACACATGACAGACTTGCAATTAACTGGCCTCACCATAAGCAACAATAGACAATAATATTACTGATGGAGATGTGACAGAGGTTAGTTATAGGACCTAAGATAAGTCTGGTTTACACTTAGAAGACTGATAGTCATTCAGTTGCTACTATGATTTTCATATTTTTCTAATTGATTAAAACCATAACTGGCACATATTAGTAGCCTAATATTTGTGAATGGATGGATTGAAGCTCTATTAGTGTCAAAGTATAAATATGTCCCCAGGATGGGTGAACAAGAATTAGTTACCTGTTACGAAGCACTTCATCAATGAACAGTGTGCTAGCCAAGTAGCAGAATTCGGAAAGTGTTCAATCCTACCTTGTTGGCACAATACTTTGGCTGTGTTCCCAGTACTTATGTTCTTCTAGCTAGCTTAAAAGTCAATAATAAAATTATTAATTCAGAAATCTTTAGTCCTTAAACAGAAGCTGTTGGTTCTGTAATAAGAAAAGTTACCTTTGTTTGTTGGTTTATTTATGTATTTACCTTTTATGTAACAATGCTTGAGTGTGTATTTTATAAGTGCAGTGTCTATAAAGTTTACAACCTTCTTTGCACATGAGCAACAGTTTCTTGCAGAGCTGTTCAATTTTTTTTCTCTTTATTTCTACAGAAAATCTGTGCCCCAGGCTCAGACCATTTTTTATTTTTCTTTCTTTGTGACACTGAGGATGTTTGTCAGAGGCAGTTACATGCAATTTGGTTGAATATGAGGTTGAGGGTGTGGATTTTGTCCTTGACAGTGTCTCTGCTAAATTACAGTAGTTTGTGGCTGTACTGACTGCTCAGGAAAATCAAGCCCTGAAATACATTATACTCTCCTTTTTGATGTCTGGAGCACCCACAGGAGACACAATATTTATTCTTTCCATTTTAGAATCAGTTCTTGTCTCAAGTCATCTCTGTTATTTCCTTTCTCATTTCTCTGTTTCTTATTCTCTATCTTAACTGTACTTTTCTCTGCAATAGGAAAGATTGTTTCCCTTCATGTATTCATGTGTGATTCCACAAAGAGGAAGTACTATGAGATAATATTTTCTAAGATTGGTGTAAGGATGACTCCATAGTTAAACTGATTTGAACCAGGTAGCTCTGTACCTCTTGTCTTCTTCTATGTAGCTTCAGTGGATAGTTTCCTCTTGTCATTTTTCTTAAACTCCTTTAACTTTAAAATATGTCTAATAATAATATAAATTATAATTATAATTATTTTTTGCTATAATCTTAACAGAAACTATCTAATTTAAGTAAGCACATATGCCTATATTTCTTTGATATTTGAATACAATTATATCTTCTTTTCCTTAGTTTTATGAGTAACTGAAGTTTTAAAAATATTTGCATAGCACTTCCCTAAATTCAGAATTAGTTTTCATAATATCTGCTAGCCCAATGTTTATCACACTTTAATGTACATATGAATCAGTTAGGGATCTTGTTAGAATACAGATTCTAATTCATTAGATCTAAGGAGAGTCTGAGATTCTGGATTTTAACAAGCTCCTGGGGATGCCCATGCTACTAATATGCACTGCTGCTTGAATGGCAGAGTCCTAGACAGTAAAAGCTACAAAAGAGCAAAGACCTTGGCTTCCTTGTTCACCACTACATCTGTTTCACCTACTGTGGTGTCTATTACATGTTTGTTTTTCAATAGAAGCTTATTAAGAGAATAATGAGCTCCCTGAATCATTCACACAGTACTGGTATGACACTATTATTCCCATTTTCCAGACGTTCCAAACAATAAAGTGATTTGCCTGTGGTTTATACAGAAGCAAAACCACAGCTTAATCTGATTGTCTAGTTTCCATTAATGAGAGATGGTAACTGCTTCATTCTTCAATATCTGCTCTCTTATTTTTTCTCTTGGTGCTAGCAGTTTCCAGTGATTTTGATATATGTAACTCTGCACTTGATTTTCATGAGTGGCAGATAAAATTGTCTAGGAGGAAGCAAATTTATCTTTGAAATACTTCTATATCCATTCATGTGGTCATATATGAATGTTCTTGTGAAATTCTGCCTGGATTTTCCCATAGACCAATCGGGCCTGTTGCTGTTTGAATGGTAAAATTTATAAATATATTTAGGAGTGAGGAAGACTTAAGATTATAATTTTGAAAAGGATTATTTTAGCATCATCACACCACTCCTTCTAAAACAATTCACAAAGTACAGAAATTCAAGAGTATAATAACCTTGTTAAATTTGGAAATGCAAAGACAATGTAATCAGGAAAGAACATGAGGCCAGTCTGTCAATATTGTGATTTAGGGGCTGCTATTAGCAGTTTCTGAAATAGTGGGAGTCAATCATTCTCAAATGTTGGAAGCCAATCATCTGTACTGAAATATACTTAAAAACAATTAATAGTTCTACCTCAAAGTATAGTAACAAGTAGAAAATAAACGTTCCCAAAAAAGCACTTTCATTGTGCAATTAAAAAGAAAAAAACACTGTAATTGTCAGGTCCCTTTTGAGTCAACGTGTTCTAAGTCATATTTTAGCAGGAATTCTGAGAGCTGGGGAAAATCCTCCTGCTGAATTACTGCCTTTTAATTTCCCAAACAAAGAACAAAGTAGAAAGCATGACAAACCTGAATAGAAAAAAAATTAAACTTAAGAAAGATATTACTTGTTCATTCTGAGATTAACTTAACTCTCCCACATGTATCAGAGAAGAAAACCACATCGATTATTTACATTGCTCCTTATTCCTTTTCCTTAAATCTCTCGACGAGAATAGATCTTAAGGAAACTAATTTGCCCTTCTGAGTAGAGTGGCAAGTAAAGGTAATTTTGGAGAAAGCACAAGAGACAGGAGGCAAGAAGAGAAAGAAACCATTGCTAAATTGTTCCAAATAAGAAAAGGAAGTGTGACCTGTAAGAGGAAGGGTGAGACATCCTGAAGATTGGAGTTGTGGAAAAAGATGTGACAGCTGCCAAAGACAGAGAGTAGTGGTAATACAAATGGATTTTAAAGAAGTTTTATAAGGCGATAGGTCTTTCAAGGCCATCCAGTCCAGGGTCCCTCAATCTGAGGATATTGAGATTTGGGACTGGATAACTCCTGATTGTGGGACATTCCAATGCATTTCATGACGTTGAGCAGCAGGTGCTAGTCACGAGACACAATAGCACTCTAGTCCCAACTGCAACAAGGAAGGTCTCTAAACATTGCCATATGTCTCCTGGACGGAAAAAAATCACCCTCACTTAAGAACGACTGACCTAATCTCAAAACTTTCGGTAAACGTCTACATTAGTTATCTGTGCTTTCCCAGTTCATTAGGTATATGTGTACAATGTTTTAATTACCTTCAGTATTCTCATCTGTTTGTTCCCTTGTATGTGCAGCTTGGTATCAGTGTAACTCAAGGCAAGAGTTTAACCCTTGAGGGTTTCTGTCTAGAATATTTACCCTAAAATGTAGGTCTAGCTGCAATTCAGCTTGAATTATCAACTTAGAATCATGTCAAAATTGAATTCCTATAATGACGTGAAGGGCAAGTCAACAGTATTGAACTAATAAGAAGTGTGAAGGTAAACCATATCAAATTTAGAGTAAGACTATGGAAAACCCTCTTGAATCACTTTCAGCTTTTGTTAGGTGAGAGAGTTAAAACTGTTCAAGACTGGCAGTTTCTATTGCAAATGCAGATGAACACAATACTATAAAATGTTACTCTAATGAAATACAGTCATACGCTGCTTATGAAGTGGTATATTATGAGAAACATGTCCTTAGGAGATTATGTCCTGTCAACATCATGGAGTGTACTTACAGAAATCTAGATGGTACAGTCTACTTCCTTCAGTGATCAGAACACTGTTATGTCGCTCATGACTGCAATCCAAGAGAATCCATGTGAACTTCTAGACTAGATATGGCAGTTGAACCCAATCTCTGCAGACACTATGTGTCTTAAATTATGTTATTTCCTGGAAAATAAAGATCAAGTATAAGCAGATGTGTGCTGATAAATCTTTAACAGAGGGTTTAGTTGGTGGGGGGTGGAGAGGAAGCAATGATTTGTAACATATATTTGTCAATTTATGTGGTGTAAATGCTCCCATCATGCCTGATGTCAACAATGATGTTATCACTAACACGACAGCTCTAAAGGGAATAGCTGCATACAATTGCTCTCTTTAGTCAACAGGTGAAGGCTTCAGCATACTGCTGGGTAAGGGGTATAAATGTTTGAGCAAGATATGAGCCTTGCTATGTTTTATCTGCTTGAAAGTGATCCCTTAGAAAAAAATTGTCTGGAGGCTGAGTGGTAAGTATCAAGTAAGTTTTAAAAATACTTCTCCACTGGCCTCCATGCCATTTCAAAGCTTTTCCTTTGGTGTCTCTTATCATTTATGTCATGGAATAATTTAACTACCTTTATCACTGAAATATCTGACAAAAATGATTGGAGCTTGGGCAAATATTTATTTCAGGTATGTAACATATTTATATTTAATATGTTACAAACCTAAAACACTGAAATCTGAAAAGACACACATATATAGGATTTTGCCTTCTGAGTCATGATTAGAACATGCCTGAGTACTATATTGGTATAATTAAGCCTCACAGGTGGACAAATAACAGAGGTGATCTAGGAGATTACAGGATTTCAGTATTGTAATTATATGAGAACTCACTGCCCCAAAGCTATTCTGTAAAGGAACAGTGCACTTCATTCAAAAGAGTTAAGATGAGATGGAAAGCTGTGTGGATTATTATGAGTCTGTGTAAATATTTGGGAGACATTTTCACTAAACATTTATGCAGAATGAAAAAAATTTGGCCCTGGCTGGTGTGGCTGAGTTGGTTGGAGTATCATCCCATAAACAAAAGGTTGCAGGTTCGATTTCTGATCAGGGTGCTTACCTAGGTTGCAGGTTTAATTCCCCATCCAGGTGCATATGGGAGGTTAATCGATGCTTCTCTTTCACCTCAGTGTTCTTCTCTTTCCCTTCCTCTCTTCATTCCTCTCTCTCTAAAAGTAATGAAAAAATGTCTCTGAGTGAGGATTAAAAAGGAAAAGATTTTGGTAGCAAAATTTGGAAGGTTATGTGGAGTAGAGTTTAAAGAATTGGAAATGACTGGAACAAGTCAGGATGAACAATGTATGAGCACATTGACACATGTGACTGAACAGCTTAGGCTTCCCCAGAGCCTATACAGCTCTTACAGTTTAGTAAAGCCAAATCAGAAAGAATCGGGAGAAAAGCAGAAGGTGTTTACCCCGAAGGAATAAGAAAATCATGTGAAGCAATAGTGCGGCCAGCTGATGTGGGCCTGTTTAAGTGACTTGAGTTGGCTTCTTGACCACTGAGGTCCTCCGGAAGGAGGATCAGTTTCCATCAAAGGGCCCTGCTGAGCCAACCTGGGCCCTCATACCTGCATTAAATGTAGTAATGAAATACGATGCAGGCAAGATCACTATGATCACCCAGACACTGTTCACCTAGAACCAGACCACAAAGCTAACAGGAAAAGTTTACAAAGTAACATAATATTGCTTGACTTTTGGGAAAGAAAAATCCTCCCTGACTTCATTGTCAGAGAGTAACTCTGAGAAATACTATCTGATCCCTGCCAGAGTCATTAGTGGAGTTAAATGCTATAGTAAGCAGTTATTATACTCGGACCCATTGAAATTCTAATGCCAGTTGGACTTGCATGCATGCCAAGGCAAGTCTGTGCCACATAATAGCATCCCTAAAGGTTTCAGTGATAAGGGAGGAGAGGTTGAACCATGTGTGAGAGTAAATAGTATAACCTGCTATAAGAACAATTAAGAATTTTCTTCACAAAGAGGAGTATGATGAAAAATTATTTGTTACATATGTAAAATAAGAAAAAACATATTGCAAGCTAGTCGTCGTCGTCGTCGGCAGCCGTCCATCTTGAGAGACGATGGTGTAGCTTCTTAAGAGTCTATCTGCACCGCCAAGAATGGCTGTGCAGTCCGACTCGGGAGTGACACGGTATCTGTCTCCTCCCGTGTTGAATCGACATCTTGCAATGACGCTGAAGCTACAGAGCCTGGGCAGGGTAATATGGAGGGTCTGCTGTTGCCCATGCAGCAGACCCCCCCTCTCTTCGCAGCTGAAGGGTCCAAGGGAAAGACGGAGTCGATACAGCTTGGCTTCAGGTGCGCCGCAGGAGTTGCCGGTGTTGACTACAACGTCAAACCGCCTTAGGGACTCCGGCTCCGGATTTTCTGTCGGGGTTTACTCCCTTAGCCTTTCCCCTGAAGAGGTATGCCGCAAGGCAGCGGAGGTTTTTTGGAGTCAGAGTTTTCCTTCTCTGATGTGCCCTGACTGGAAGTATATCCACACAAACATACATAATGACAGCCAAGTTTTGCAAAACAAAACTAGTTTTCTGATCTACTACATTTCAATGAAAAAACACGGGTCTTAGTACATTGATATTAGGATCCACTTATAGATGAATACCTACTTTTTGGAAACTATGTTATATAAAACACCCTGTTTCAAAGTGAATTGATCTTAAGGCTAAGTATTTCAACATAATAAAAGATTAGAGACACCCAAACAAAAAGATTTTGAAAAGGCAAGGAACTGACTGGTAGAGCAACACTAGAATGGAGAGAAAGAAGCAAGAAAAGCTGATTAGAGAGAGAGGAGAGGGGTAGATGACCTGACATCTACACGATTGAGGCACTTTGAGAAAAGAACAAATAGCATTAAAATAGATTTTTAAAAAGTTTTCCATATTAGTAGAATTTAAAGCCATCCTTCTTTCAAAGAATAATATGGAGTATTCCGTATTGTTAATATGGAGTAAAATTCCATATTATCCTTTACTGCTTTTAAATTAGGAATTTTGAGACCATAACTTCAATTTATTGGTCCACAACCAGCATTTTAAAAGAGGAGAACATAAAATAGAAGTGTACATCCAATGTAATATTATTTTGTAAAAATATTGTTTTAGTTATAGGTACATATACATATTTGAGTGTGTATGTGCTGCATTACAATGTAAAATTAATTCATTTCTGAGAGTTGGAATCAAAATGCTTTGAAAGCCACTGTCCTAAAATACTCTTGAACATGTATCCCAAGAAAAACAAACATTGATAGATAGCAGAATTATTTATACAAAAAGTTGGCAATTCTGAACAGTCTTAGACAGGAAAATGGATAAATAAACTGGTATTTTCATATTATAAAATACTTGACTGCAATAGAAATGAATATGCTACAGCTATACAAAACAGCAGAGATGGATCTCAAAATACATGTCAAATAAAAAATGTTCACAGAACAGCATATATAAACTTATTTAACATATAACCCTCCCCCCGCCCCGAAAAAGAAATATAGGACTTGGAGATACATACAGATAGGAGAAAACTATTTTTCAAAAAGGAAAGGAGTGATAAATATGTCAACATAGTGATTATATTTATTCCATTTCTTAAAGTGGTATAGAGTGTACAGGTGCTTGTTTTTTGTTTAAATTATTTATATAGGTTTAAAAACGCCTTTGTATATATGATATATTTCATAATAAAAATTTTACAGTAAAATTACTGTGGCTTGAACAATTTTAACTAGTAGTGGAAAAATTGCTTGTTTTGAATACTTATTATATAGTCATGGTCTTAAAGAATACCTCTAAATGTTAAGAGATTTTCAGCTAATTCAGCATGGTTGTAGTTAGTTCTAGTTATACTGTCATATTATCTACAGATTTTAATAATTTTGTTTCCTCCTTTATGCTGTACTTCTTTTTGCTGTTGTTTTATATCAGATTGTTTTGTCTAGAAGTTCTAGAAAAATTAAAACAAAAACATTTTTTAATCAAAAAGGAGTACTTCCTTTTATTCTATATTGTAAAATAAAATCACATTTCAAAATTGAGTGTAATGTAGATTATTCTTTTAGGAAAACATTATTACAGAATAATGCTATGGGCTGAAATGTGTCCCTCCCAAATTCATATGTTGAAGTCCTAACCCCCAATACATCAAAATTTGATTGGATTTGGAGATAGGGCCTTTAAAGAGGTAGGTAAAGTAAAATGAGGTCTTATGGGTGGGCCCTAATTCAATATAATTGTGTTCTTTAAAAAAAAAAAAAAGACTTTTTTTATTTTTAGAGAGAGGGAGAAAGAGAGAGAAACATTGATGAGTGGGAGAAACAGCAACTGGCTGCCTCTGCATGCCCCCAACTAGGGACGTGGCCCAAACCCCAGGCATGTTTTCCCAACCAGGAGTCAAACCGGAGACCTTTTGATTTGCAGGCCAGAGCTCAGTCCACTGAGCCACGCCAGCCAGGGCTATAATGTGTTCTTATAAGAGCAGATTAGAACAAAGATATGCATGCACAAAGGAAAGAACCTGTGAAAACTCAGAGAGAAAGAAAGCACCATCTGTGAGTCAAGAAGAGAGGCCTCAGAAGAAGCCAAACCTGCTGACACCTTGATCTGGGACTTCCGGGCCCCAAAACTATGAGAAAACTAATTTCTGTTGTTCAAGTCACACAGTCTGTGGTATTTTGTTATGGGAGCCAAACAAACTGATTCAGATAGTATTGGGTTAGCCAATAAGTCCATAAGGTTTTTTCCATAAAATAAAAGGCACATGTTTAATTTTCACCAATAACTTTATTAATTTGGATATTCTGAGTATGTTGGCTATCTCTCTCATGGTATTTTGAGTATGTTGGCTATCTTTCTCATGGTATAACATTGATTTTTCTTAGTTAATGTCTTGACCTGATTGCTGTAAACTCCAACTGGTCTACCCAACTGTGGAGCATCATCCAGCAAGAATCTCCAGCACTAAACTTTGCAAACCACTTTTGACACATTCGATCACTCATAGCACTTTCTCCATACACAGCACAAATCTTTTTTGTTTTTTTGAGTTTCAGTTGTGTTTTTACCTTTATTAAAATAATAAAGCATATGCCAAAAATCTCACTTATTTTCTTCCATCTTTAATTTTAAAATTAAAAACTTAAAAATTTTTATTTTAAAATTCACCAGTTTTGATAGGTTTTGTTTGAATGCACACTTATATGACAGCTGTCACAATAAAATCTGACATAATTGTTTTGAATGAAGTTAAAGACAACTAAGCACTACTAGAGCCATCTTACAGAAAAAAATAAAAAAACTTTCTGGCCAACTCAATATATCCTGATAGTCAGGAAACTCTATGTTTGAAAACCAGTTCTAGAACAAACTAGCTATGTGACCTTGGCCACATTATTTGAGCTCTCTAATGCATGAGTTTAAAAGATGAATAATAATAATACTTACCAAAAAAAAAAAAAGAAGAAGAAGAAAATATGCCTGAAGTACTCATAGTAAATTTCGTTATTATTAAAAGTTGTTGAATTTTTAAATGTTATGTCAACATATCTCAAAGTGCATAAAAATGTCTCTACAATAAAATCCAGTAATTTTAACCAATGAAAGAAATTCAGAAAAGGATACACACTACAAGATATTGATCAAAGTGTGGCTTGTATTAACACAGAGTAGAAATAATACAGGTATTTAAAATAGGATGACAGTAAGCAAATTATGATATAACTGTAGATAGAATAGATTGTAATTTAATTAAAAAGCACTGTGACAATATTTAACATTAAGTAAAAAACAACAAAACTTTATATTAATGTGTTACTTCAACAAAATAAAATATACCTAGAGAAAAGGCAAAAATGAAATAGAATATGTTAAGATTTTAATCATGGTTGCATTTCCCTAAAAGTAGAATTTAAAGAAAAGTTTATTTCTTCTCTACTCTCCAGTGTCTATACAATGAATATAAAATACTATAATGTTAAAACAATAAAAGTAAATTTATTTTAGATCTCAGATTTCCAGTTTCCAAAATTTTGGGAAATAAATTTCTTTTGTTTATAAGCTACCCAGCCTATAGTATTTTGTTGTAGAAAGCTAAACAAGCTAAGATAATCAATTTTTAATAAAATATTGAAAACCACTGAAATGCCTATTAATATAGGATTTGTTAACGCAATATAGCATCTCATTTAATGGGACACTATGCAGTCTTAGTAAGAATTAGGGAACTCTATGTAGAATTATAGATATAAGAAATATTGAAATATGATAAAAGCAAAATCTCCTATTTGTAAAAACAAAGGGAATATGAATGTTCACCTGAATTATGTAGAATATCTCTAAAGATATGCAGAAAATTCGTGATAACAGAAATCCCTGGAGAGAGGACCAGAGTAGCTGGAGAAAAAATGTGAGACAGAAACTTTGGTATTTTTGACTTTGTATCATGTGCATGTATTTACATATCCAAAAACTGAATAAAATTTAACTGCAAACAACTAAAGATGTTAGTGATTATCTTATTTTTATAATTACAAAATAGAATTCAGATCTGTTTTGATATTTCATATGGCATAGATTATAAACACTATAGGACTTAACAAAAACTTGGCAAAATATCTCATTTTGGGTAAAAACAATCAGGACCTCTTATATGATAGACTATGTCACACATTAAGAATGCTGGAGATGTAGGGGGTCTACACAGAAGAACTGTAAATATTCCAGGAAGTGAGAATAACACACCAAAAAGAGGCAGCTCTGATTAATAGAGTCTAAACAGCTTACTGTATATTTACTATGGAAAATATACTATACTTTATTATTACAAGATTTGAACAATCCACAGCCATATTTCTCAAATAATTTATTTGGTATCACCCACAAGTTTTTATTAATTGCAAATGTAAAATACTTTAATTATTTTTATACCACCTTTCTTCTCTTTACCTATTATTTATAAACATAAGATTTATCACTATGATGTGATATTAGATCTCATGTAAAAATAAATAAGATCACACTGTAATAGAAAAGATGAAAAGTAAGTAAACTATTTCACTCCAAAATTGATGGTAATTTACCAGCACATTAGTACTTATGCTTTTAAGAGTGAAATTAGTCATAAGGAGTAACTTTTTATTGTTGTTTAACTTTTCAATATTACAAGAGTAAAAGTTGAATGATATGAAAAATTGTTACACCATCATTAAGTGAATTGCTTATTAAATTCTTCCACAACTTGCTTTATTAATAAATACTACAATAGAATTAAAACTTAATCCAATTAATTTTTTTCTTTTTGTGATTCTTCATAGATGTATGGTTTTAAAGAAGAAAGAATGTGATGATCCTACAAAATACAAATTATTATTTGAATCATAGCAATCTTAGCATAATTGGTAACTGTCTTAGATATATCATTGATAAGAAGTATCATTTTATTTTCATTTCCTCAATATGTTCTGGTTGAAAATTAGAGGAAGTCATAATAATGAGGCTGATTTTTTTTCAAGTAATATCTAATGAACTAAGCAATAAGAACTATGCTAGATGCTAAGTGAATAAAAGTGACACATTTCTTGTCCTAATGGAGTTGTTATTCTAGTGACTAAGTTGAACAATGCATAAGGGAGTGAAAACATAATCAAATTAAAAATTGTGGTAAATGCTGTGATGGAAAAAAGAGAAGAGAGTAGTGAAATTTTTTTAAAGTTGAGGATATGAAATCTGTTTAGATGCTAAAAGAAGTCATGGCTAAGAAGAGAATCTGAATTGAAACTCTAAGAATGAGAACTAGAAGATAAGAAAGCACTGTGGAGGATGGCAGAAGAGTAAGTGGAAGCTTACTCCTCCCAGGACTAGTCTGGATTTACAGCTTAATTTTGGAGAAATCATCTGGAATAACCAACCAAACACTAGCTGGAGAGAAGTCTTATAACCATGGAGAGACAGAAAAGTCCGCTACATCACAACGTGACCGGTAGGGGGTGCGGAGACACGGAAGGGCTGGCTGGGCTCACAAGGGTGGCAGCTGAAGGGACTGAGAAACAGCTCAGCAGCCGGGGGTTTCCCCTGAGAAGGGCAGGGTCTAAACCCCCAGCTGAGCTTCCCAGCCTACAGCAACACAGTGGAAAGTAAAATAGTATCCAGCTGTGAAAAGCGAAAACCACAGGGTTTCTTGCTAGCCGGAGAGAAACAGCTGGAGAAAAAGAGCTCTTAAGCGGATCACATACGAAAATATTTTGGCCCCCACTTACCCTGGGCTCAAGCAGAGGGAAGGCAGAGAGAACTAGAGATGCTTGGAGAGAGTTTGGTGTGGTGCCTTTGAGGGGAGAACTGGGGAAGCAGCTGACTGGGTCCCAGTGCTGATGCATCGCCAGTACTACAGGCAGACCATCCCCCCCCCCCCCAAGTGGCATCATCCTGAGGGGAAGCAAAAGCCCTGCCTACAGGAATTAAGCTGCCACACCCACAGTCCTTAAGCCTGATGGCTAATCACATATTGAATAGATTAACAACTAAAGAAGTCAGAAAAAGGCAGTAGATCCCTGGAAGTCTCCAACAGGCTGCCTAGGCCCAGACTGGTACAGGATCTGACGCCAACAGGGGAAGATCCAGGAAGTGCAGATCATTCTAAGAAGCACCAACAAACAATAGGAGACACAAAATGGGGAGACAGAGAAACAACCCCCCATTGAAAGAAAAGGTAGAATCCCTAGAAAGAGTGCTAAATGAAATAGAGGGGAGCAAACTATCAGATATGGAATTCAAAACATGGATTATGGAGAAGCTCAATGAGCTCAGTGGAAACTACAAGGAACTCCAGAAAAACTACAAGGAACTTACTGAGAATTACACGAGCATGAAAAAGGACATAGAAGCTATCAATAAGAGCCAGGAGGAAATGAAGAATACAATCTCTGAATTGAAGAACACAATAGAAGGAATTAAAAGCAGGCTAGAGGAAGCAGATGATCGGATCAGTGAGCTGGAAGACAATGTAGACAAAAACTCCCAGACAGTGCAACAAAATGAAAAAAGACTGAACAAGACTGAGGAGGCTCTAAGGCAGCTGCAGGACAACATGAAATGTAATAATATCCGTATCATAGGAATTCCAGAAGAAGAAGAAGAAGAAGAGCACGGGATAGAAAACCTCTTTGAAAAACTAATGACAGAAAACTTCCCTCACATGAGGAGAGAAAGAGTCACGCAAGTCCAGGAAGCACAGAGGGTCCCAATGAAGATGAACCCCAACAGGCCCACTTCAAGACACATCATAATTAAAATGGCAACATTGAGAGACAAAGTGAGAATTCTAAAAGCAGCAAGAGAGAAACAACTAATAACATACAAGGGAGCTCTAGTAAGGCTTTCATCAGATTTCTCAGCAGAAACACTACAAGCCAGAAGGGAATGGCAAAAAATATTCCAAGTAATGAAAAACAAAGGCCTACAACCAAGAATACTCTACCCAGCAAGACTCTCATTCAAAATGGAAGGTGAAATAAGGAGTTTCCAAGACAAAAGAAGGCTAAAAGAATACATCTTCATCAAATCAGCATTGCAAGAGATGCTAAAAGGTCTGCTTTAAGAAGATGAAGAAACAGAGAGAGACAGAGAGGAACATGAGTACAAAGGGGGGAAATGACAATGAATAAGTATTGAAAGAAAGAAGGAACTTCTATCATTTGCAACAACATGGATGGAACTAGAGAGAATTATGCTTAGCAAAATAAGCCAGGCAACAAAAGAAAAATACCTTATGCTGTCACTTATTACAGGAAACTAATGAACAACACAAACAAATGAGCAAAATTGAACCAGAGGTATGTAAACAAGGAATAAACTAACAGTAACAAGGGGGGAGATGGGAGGGAGAGAAGGGGGTAAGAAGGGGAAGGGTCTAGTCAAAGAACGTGTATAAATGACCCACGGACATGGACAGCTGGGTGGGGACTGAATGTGGGAGAAGGAGGGGCAGGGTGCAAGGAAGCAAGAGGGGGAAATAAGTGGGACAACTGTAATGGAAAAACAAACAAAAAAAATTTTTAGTGGGGGGAAAAAATGAAAATATAAAGAATGGAAATGCAAGTTCAGTGAATATTAGGAGGACAAGGATTTTCCTTCACATTGTATATTTTTCTCCCTATCTGATCCCTCCAGAGTTTGGCATTCTAAAGAAGTAAGTAATGACATAAGTTTCTTTGCATAAAACTAATAAGACCAGTTGTTAATAGAGATTTTTTTTTTTTGACTAAGACTCTGATTGGAATGTCATGCCTAAAGGAGACATGCTTGGGCTCTGGTTGTTACCAAAAAGCCCTGAGGAACTGGGATTGACTTTCAAAGGTAATAAAAGCCCATGAGATAAAAGACCTGGTACCTTGGTTGGATGCACGGTCCATGGCAATCTTTCCAGGGAAGGAATGAAGGTTATTTTCCTGAAACATGGCTAGATGGGGCCTTAAGGCACAATGGAAAACAAGAAGGACTTGGAAAAGACAGGTGTTTACAGGCAAGGCTGAATGCCAGGTATGTGGTTCTTCTTCTGTGCTCTGAAGGGCAGACTGAAGATCACCCTAAATGTTCCTTGTGTAAGTTCCAGCAAAGTAGAACTAAAGATCATAAGTGATCATTTTCTGCTCTTGTTGTGTTTATGCAAATTAACAGGATAAATTAAAAATTGACTTAATGCAGTCCCTTTAATGACAAGGAGGGTAATCTTAGGGAGAAAAATTGTGATTCAAGGAAAATCACAATGATCAGTGGTAGACTATAAAGTAGTGCAGGTAACAGTCTTTAAAGTTTCTTTTCATTTAAATCTGTTTTCATTTGAAAGTTAAACTATGTGGTATTATCAAAGATGTTTAATTTACAGGCAAGAAGAATGTCAAATGCCTTGCAACTGGATATCTTTTCAATAAGACAGTCCTACAGATTTAGAGACTTGTATGTGGGTTATGTTGCATAAATTAACACGTGTTTTCTGTTTTCAAAGGGCATAAACCTATGATCTCATTGCCTGAGTGATTGTCTGTACATATAGGCCTCACTTAATCCTGTCTGCATCGCTGCCTCCTGAGACTCAATCATTTGGCTGAACTAAGTGGCTGGGTTGGTGAAGAATGGGGTGGTCTGTGGGCTTCACTTTAAAACTAGTTTCTCTTTTCTGTTGTAATGGCTTGGACAGAAAGGGCCCAGAGGTCTGAGAGGGGGGAAACCTAAAATATTTCCCTCAGCCCAAACTAAGTATAATGGGCAAAAGGGTTTTGGACAGGTGAGATGTGCCTGGCACACCTTCCTCCAAAGAAGCCCTTCTTTTCCCTAATGTGGGACATTGAAAAATTAATACCTGTCTTTTGTCAACTAGTGGTTATAGATTGAATGATGTCTTTTAACCCTGTTGCCAAATATGTTGCCTCCAGAATACAACAAGGATGCCAGCCTGTTAAATCAAGCATGCCATTGTCTGGGGACAGCCAACTGACCTGGAGTCTGCACAATCCTTCCCCATGTGGGAAGACCACCCTCCCCTCCACACCCCCATTCTTATTAGGGATTTCTGGACCCAAGGGTAGGTAGGATGACGACCATCCAGCTTGAAGCAGCTAGAAGAGCTCAAGACCTTCGCCCATTGTTCTTTATAAGATTATAAAGGGTCTTAAGTCTGAGAGGGAGGTGTTGTTATTTTTTATTGTTAAAATAATTAATTAATTAATTGTTTTTTAAAAAAGGAGAAGAAGAATATATGAAAGGGTGAGGCAGGAGAGCTTGTATGCATGACCCATGGGCATGGACTGGGGGCGGGTATTGTTGAGGGAGGGGGGTGCTGGGCAGAGGGGAGCAAAGGAAAAAAATTGGAACTATGGTAACAATATAATCAATAAAATATACTTAGAAAAATGAGAACTATCCTCAACATGGCTGAAGCTTTATGGCTAAGAGGTAAAGTGCCATCATGAGGCTGGAGATAGAGAGATGAACAGGATATGCCAGTATTTGAATTTCATTTGAGATACAGCAGACATTCAATGGAAGCTCCATGAATAAAGGTGCCATAATTGAATTGCTACATTGTTCTTGGGAATATGTTGGAATGGGAAAAGAATGACAGTAGAGACAACAGTAAAGAGGTTCTTACAGGGAGGCAGGTAAGATATGATGATGGCTTGGACTGGAGTGGTAGCCGTGGGAATTGAAAATTCTGAATGTAATTTGATCAGGATTTGCTAATGAGTTAGATGATGAAATAACGGAGAAGCAGCAAAGATCAGGCAAAACCCTAGATTTCTACTTGAGCAAATAAATGAATGTGGTATAATTTACAAAAATTAGGAAAGTAGCTTTGGAAAGAAGCACGTAAAGTCAACTGTTGAATCCGAGATATGTGAAGTTTGAAGTGCTGGATATACTAAGAAGAGAAGGTTGAGATGTAAATATTATCACAAGATCACTTGTCATATTTATTCCAATAATCAGCTGACATGTTTGTCTTCCTTGCTACAGTGTGAACCATCTGAGGACTGGTACAGATCTTGTTCATCGTTAGTCCCTGAATTTCTTATACTCGTTATTATGTCAAAGTATATATAAATGAATGAATACTATGAACTTAAGCCCAGGCTTCAGAATGCACATTTTAAATTGTACCATATAATAATTAATGTCCTTAATAATATTTAGCCTTTTTTCATGCTGCCAAACAACTGTGTCAATTCCTAAAATTGAGATTAAGATTGGAAAAATTTTTTAAGATCACCTAATAAAACTCTTCTTTTCAAAAGTCAGGAGACTGGATCCCTGACGAAGAGTTACTCAAGGTAATAGGTGTTAGAATCAGAGTTAGAACCAGAAACCAAGTTTCCTTACTCCACAACTGGTGTTCATTCTGATACCCTATATTGTTCTGATCGAAACACAGTAAAAATGGTTCAACTACTTTGCATGGCATAAATATGACTAAAAGTTTCACAGAAGATCACAAACACTTTAAATTATAAACTTGCTTATGAAATAAATTCTTCTCAAAAATAACAAAATGCGGAATACTAACCACCACTTTTTAATTTACTCACTCAAAGGCCTTTATAAATTAAAGAGGGAGAAACTCACATACACAGTGAATGACTAAGTGTTCTTTGGTTTCCAAGGAATTTTCTCACTAGGCCTTAGAGTGCAGACATTTATAATGGAAGATGAAGTCATTTTTAAAAAGAAAATATTGGTCCTTCTGAGTGTATGGAAAGACAAATGTGTGTCAATACGTTGCTGAGTCAATGAGACCACAGTAACCATACTGGGATACTCCTCAGTGTCCTCAGACTTCTAAATACCTATTACATTTTCCTGAATTAAGACTATGCCTGAATGGCAACAACTATAAAAATGTGTGTGATATAAACATTGCCACACTCAAGAAGCACACAACTGGACCCTTATTTCCAACATAAATTTGATGAAATTTGTGTAACAGACTATAAAACTTGTTCATGATATATGGAACCCTTTAGTCTCACATTGTCATTTACAGAGATCTTTAAAATTCTTCCTTCAGGGCTTAACAACATAACAAACTTGGAAGTCCATGACTGCTATGACACACTTAGAGATAGCTAAGCTTTAGAATATTGCCATTGTATTGGGATCTTTTGACTATGCCAGACATCATTTAAGAAAACAACATGGGCTTCCTAAAGCTGACCTATGCTCTATATTGACTGTAAATTTAGACATCTCTGGCCACATCTGGAAGGGTAATTCGCAGCCCAAAACTGGGAGACTCTTGTGGAAAAACTTAACCTAAAGGGAATAGGGTGTAGATACACAGGGATGGCCTGAGGAGATGAGCACCACCGTAAATTCAAAATCTCCAACCTCAGTTTGGAACTAAATAGAGACAGAAATCTTATGTTGTTTCCTTATGCAGAATTCATTCCAATCCTTCATAACTACTGTTGCAAACTCTGCTCTCCTAAACCCTCTAAACCCTGCCCCTCCCATCCTGTCCACAGATGATTTCACCTTCCACCTCAGAGTGATAGTAGAAGCAATCCTATATGAAAACCCTCAACTTCGCACTACCAAAAGCAGGAAACTTATTGACATCTACCGCCGTCCTTTTACCCTTTAGTGCTGTTTCAGGGAAAATGATATCCTTCTTTCTATTTATTTATCAGTTAATTCAATAATAAATCACTGTTGAATGCTTTGAATTTTACCTTCTTTGGGGACACTCACCCATCTTCTCTTTTTCCTCTGTCTTCATTCAACCTCTTGCTCATTACTGAACTCTTCCCAGCAGCACTTAAAGATGTTTGGATTGCCCCATCTTAAAGAAACATATATAGCAAAAATAATACAATTATTACTTTCACCCTAGCTCCCTAGTCTTCTGGCTCCTACCTATTTTTGTCCTTTACTTCCCAGACAAAAAACTCAAACGAGATGTCTGTATATCTTTTCTCCATTTCCACTCCTTCATTTACCTCTCAACCCACCCCAAATGGATTTCTGAAAAAGGCTCATTTTTACATGACTAGTGATTTCTACGAAGCAAAATCTAACAGATACTTTTCATTCTTTCTCTGGCTTAAAGTATCATCAGTATTCAGAACAGAGAGCCACCCCCTTTTTTGGAAATAATTTGTTCCCTTGGCTTCTGTGACTTCATGCTGTTTTTTCTGTTTCCCTGGCCTCTCTTTCTCACCTCCACTGACAGCACTGTGTTTGAGTGCCTATTAGGGCTGTGTCCTAGGTCTTTTCTTCTTTGCCTGTATACTCTATCTAATCATTTTTAGCTACTCTTTCAAATTTAACTATCTCCCACAGTATATGATGATGACTCTCAAACTAACTTAATTTTATTATTTTAATTTGTAAAATATTTTAAAATTTATTATAATTGTGTACATTACTGTGGGTTAAGTAAGTATGATTAAAAACATTAGACAATTAAAAGGAAGCAAAAGTATAATACAACCACCCCTCTTCCTTGAGTCTGTAGAATTCCATACCTTTTTAGAATTGAAAGAGGTTGTTTTGGATTGGAATCAATACTGGTCTTGCAAGCTTTCTGTCAATATCTTGCAAGCTTTCTGTCAATATCCTGCACGTTGGTCCTAATTATCTTAATTTTAAATTCTCTATTGACCATTAGACCATTTTTCATACATCCCTGACTTCTCTAGTTGGAGAAAGCAACCCAATTTATTTTTTAAAAAACTGGGTTAACTGTCTCCACCTACTACCAAAGCTGTCACACAATTCTCTTTCCCCACATCAGTAAAGCCCAGTAAATAACACAATATAAAGCACAAGCAACCAAGTTACTCAAGCCAGAAACTTCAAAGTCACTTGACTTTTTTTCACCCCTCATAGCCAAACTCACTATCCTAAAAATTCTACTTTCTAAATACCTCTAAAATCTGTTTTTCTCTCTAACTGAAGTTCAATCCTTCTTCAGCTACTCTGCTGTAATAGCTTCATAACTGGTCTACCCTTGTTTTTGTATTCTCAAAACTGTAGCCAGACTGAGCTTTTAAAACACAATATCTACTGTATATCTCCATGCTTAGAAGCCTTTGATATTTTTTATTTTTATTATATATATTAGCTTCCATAAATAATACTGTTTTATTCATGTTTTTTAATTTTTATACATGAAATATATACTATATATTCCTTTGGAAGTAGCCCTTTCAACTAAACATCTTATTTTTTAATGTTATCCTCATCAACTCATAAACTCCAAGGTATTATTTTCAACTGATGAATGAGGTTCCATTTTATGACAAAACCAGGATTTCTTTATTCATTCTCTATCGAGGACTACTATATTAGTACTACTTTTTCATTGTGCTAAACACTGCTGTGATTAAGTTTCTTGAAAATGTCTCCTGTGCATATGTATGAGAGTTTCTTTAAAATAGATAGCCAGAAAACAAATTGCAAGGTCATGGGAATGGCACTTTTTGAGCTTCACTAGATACTTCATCGGTGCGTAAGAATGGTATATTCTAACTTTAGGATAGTGGTTATCTGGAAAGAAAGAGAAGGCGGGAGGGAGGAAGAAGGATGTGGGTTTGGGATTTTAGCTGAAATGAAGCATTTTATTTTTTCAAAATCTGTGAAGCAAATTAGGCTCAATGATGACTACAGAGGTCTAATGCATTATTTTTATGTCATTTTGTATTTTAAGAGTATTTGATAATTTAAAATATTTTAATAAAGTTTTAAATGGGTTCTCATTTTCTTAGAATAAACTATGAGCCTTTTACTGCGACTTACAAGGCCCCCTTGATCTAATTTTCATTGGCCTGTCCAGCCCAATGCTTTCTTTTTGAAGAAAGCATACTGCTATGCCTGACCTCCTCAGTTAGGGGTTGCTCTCAGGGGAGGCAGCATCTTCACACACTTTCCCTCTGCTGAGGCACCATTACTCCTCCCCCTCCCCCGCCCCGTTTCTCTCATTTACTTACTTAATTCCATCTCATCTCTCAGTTCTTAGCCTAGATGTTACTTTCTTGGAATCCTTCCCAGACCCCCTGAGGTTGTTGAATTTTCTCAGTGTACCGCTTTGCAACAAGCCTTACATTTGTAATTATTTCTGCAACATCTATCTGGAGATCTGGCAGCTGACTTAAGAAGAGAGAAGAATATTGGAAACTTATGGACATGGTTTTGGCTTATAGCCTTTTTGGAGAACAAGGGAAATGCTGGGTCTTGTGGGAGAGGAGGTCGCTGAGCAGAAGTGCTCTCAGCCTCCACCCTGAGGTTGGAACCCTGTTCATAAAAACCTGTTTTCTCCAACACTCGTTGGGTCATGTGTCAAGGCACCACGTGGCTAAGCCCTGGTTTGTTCAGTTACACTCCCACGTCCAAGAGACCTGCGGACAGTTCGGACAAGAGTCATGAAACTCAAAAAGGAATAACATGAGAGTCACATTACCACAGATGTCAGATGCTGACGGCATAATGCAGCAAGGCCTTTTGGCCCATGTAAGTACCTGTGGTTTGGTTAATGTTAAGCCTACTTCCCACATTTGGTGTCGTAGTTGGTGCAGAACCCAACAAGAAATGGACATTAAATTGTGTGAGCCACAAGCAGGACCAACCAGATCTGGAAACAAATAGTAGACATTTGAGGGACAGGAGACATCATTGGGACCATCAAAGAAGAAATGGTAGAATGTAATGTGTTAGTCAAGAGCCCTACATTTACAAGCCCTTGTGAGAAGGTATCAATTTATCACAGAATGGATAGGGGAGAAGTCACAGAAATAAAGAATGACCACCTTTATCACTGACCTGTCATGCAAACGTTTGAGTATTTTGTCACTAGATCTCAAAATGAAGACTAGATAAATAAAATATTTTCACAATTCCACGTGAGGAGGAAGAGCTGGAAATCATAGGTACATGTAATATTTGTTTCACCTAAAATGCATAAATATAAGTTATATTAGATGTTTACATTAAGGCAGATCTAAGCCAAAGAGAGGTTAAGCACTGCAAACACTCTACAGCTTTTAATAAAAATATCTGTTTTTAATGTTGTCTGTACCTTAGCAGTTGCTGCAAATTATTTACATCCTAAGAAAATACTTATGCCATACTATGTAGAAAACTGAATAAAGACATCTAGAAATATCTTTGTTCTTCCAAATTGATTCTAATAAAATGGGTTATGTTGTCGATCTGATTCTAAATCACTGAATTGACTGAATTCTCATAACTAGCTGTTTTTAGTTATTCTGTCAATTATTTGACTGTCAGGATATCACTTTTGAATATAGTCCTCGCATAGATAATGAAAACATACACAGTCTGAAGAGGCAGCTCTTTAAACCTACCATCTCTTTCACTTCTCTTGCACTCACCCTAGTGCTGTTATAAAATATGTTGCTTTCCTTTCCTCCTAAAATAATCCTTGGGGCCAATATCCTGGACTTCGTAATTCACTCAGAAGCCAAAGTTATTGTCAAGGCAGCAGTTATATCCCCAAGAGTTTCAATAAATAATTCATCAAATGCATTCATTTCCAGAAGATTCGCTCAGCTGTGAACCTGGTTCCATTTCAAGGCAGTTCAAATACCGCCTCAAAATTGAAGAGTTAGATCAGCATGGACCAACTATTGGGAAAGGTGAGGCAGAAAGATAAATTTTAGTCTATAAACATTGAAGTAGATTGTAAATGCCTGTTTACTTGCAAATTTATTGCTGTCTTCCAGTGCAGCATTTGTAACCACCAGGCAGGAGAGGGAGGGAAAGAGTCCCCAAACTGAGGAGGAAAGATTTTTTTGTGGGCCCTACAGCAATTCCTGGCAATGCCCCGGGGAAGAAGCAGAAACCCCAGGTGGCTTTTGCTACTAAGGATACAATGGGGGTCCAGGATCAGTATTTCACTGATATCCTCTTCTCCAGCTGATGTTCATTCATTTTGTCTCTATATAATCTCAATGAAAGTAAAAGTAACGATCCCTAATGTGCCATTTAAACAAGCAGAACTGGATTCGATTTAACATTTGTCATGTGAGGGATACTATACCTTTCAGCAAAAATAATGGTCATTTGTGTGGCTTTGGCATACTGAAAGCATTTTCACCAAGCAGTTCCCTTTCTTGACACTGCTGCCCATTCTCTAAGCTTTGGTACCCGTCCCTGCTGCTTAGCACGGAGTCGTACACTGGACCAGCCCATGTAATCTCACAGGGCTAGAAACTTCCGCCTCAGTTTCTACTGGAGTGTGGAAACCTTTAGAAAATCTAGGAGGTCATGCGTTTAGGATACTAGTCACTAGGAGAGGCATTTAATTGAAAATTTTGCCTCTTTGCTGAACCTCACAGAGTGTCTGTAAAAAGTACTGGATCAATCATTCTTTTTAATATTCTGTCTTTTCTATTTTTAATATAAGACATGTAAAGGAAGAAACTATCTTTCTTGCTCACTATGTGCCTAGAAAATGGTAGTGATTTAAGAAATACAGTATTGGTTGAATGAATAAATGTTTAATGGGTGGATGGATGAATGGGTGATGGGCAGACACTTTCTCATAGGTCTTTGGGTCTCACAAAGAACAATAGTTTTTGCAATAAATCATCCCAATACCCCCACAAAATGGCATTGAAGATATATTATTATCCCAGAAAGAGGAAAAAAGACTTACTAAACCTTCACTTTAATTCCACCAGGTACAATTAGTGATATAAAAGGAAGGAAGGCTATTTAGGAACTCTGTGCTTATAAATTCACTAGGATGCTTAAACTGAGTGTTATTTGCAGTATATAATCTTAAGAGTTTTAATTTCAGTAAATTATGATGTGAGCATGTCGCTAAAGTATTTGTGTTTTCACTGGAATCTGCCCTGCCAATCACATCTCTGAACACAATGACAATAATTAGTGCTTTTAACCAATTTCCAGACCTCTGTGGTCCATAGACTGTTCAGTACGGTTAAGGCATTTCATGAGTGAGACTGTTGAGAAGACTCATGAATAATACCTGTCACAGTGGCAGCATGTGCATAAGGAAGGAGAGAAAGATTACCCTTTTATCGGGCTTTCATATTCTGTCAGTGGGACAGAACCATAACTAGAACCATGTCTTTAAAATATCTAAAACATCAATTAGTGCCTCAGTGTCATTACCACATTACTTTTATTGACATCTGTAGGAAAGCAAAGTTCTAAACCATTTCATGAACTTAGGGCTACATGTAAGGATATTTTTTTGTTTTTTAATAAGGATTTCCTGCTAATATTTAATAATGTGACTTTGTGCTCTGAAACTAGGTCACTTGGCTGAAGAATGGATATAGAGAACATAGTGGCAAGGGCAAAAAGTCATCATCATCATCATCATCAGCAGCAGCAGCAGCATTTTACCTCAATAATAGTAGTCTGAGGCAACCAGTTCCATGGAAAACATGTGTGGACCTGCACTCATATATAAGCACTACCAGAAAACTGCAGAAACATTGAACATCCTTTCAAGGACCAAAGAACACTGCTAAACTAATTAATAATACATCTCTCAGGGTTACTGGTACTTAGGGGATTGGCTAAGATAATTTGACGGGTCCTCTTACATTTGTCAGAAGTTATGCCAAAGATTCTTTCACCCGTACAGAGAAGAGAGGGGGCAATAAAGAATTAACAAAATAAAATGTACATTACCACAAGAAAAAAGGAAACAAAAAATACTAGTGGTCTGATGAGACAGGGTAAAAGAAAAATCTGGAAAACTGGTAATTGGATAGTATTTGGTGGCCATTTTTCCTAAAATGAAATAAAGAATTTAAGGAAATGTGATGTTGTACTTTGACCTCCACCACCCCTAGAGTTCCAGTACAATGAACAACCTCTTCTCCTAATTTTGAGCTTCATCTCTGAGAATGTAATAGCCCCACAGGACTTTGTTTTATGCATAAAGTTATTATCCCCTTTTGTATCAGGTCTGTTGTAAATGTTCGTTATAATCACTGCTGCTTAATTTAGCAGATGGTTGGAAATGAACAATTCTTCTCAGAGGAATTAAATATGGTTATGTCATTTCCCAAGTTGATTTAAAAGAAGTAATTTGAGATCAAGTAATGTTTCATTTTCAGTATTAGTTCAGACTCATTGCCATAGATGTTTTCTTTTCTCCACTTCTATGATTTTGAATATCTATGATGAACTGGGTTGGTCTTCCATTTTTTTAGCTTCTGATGCTCTTCAATAATGAAATAAAAATGAATTAATCACTATACCCAAATTGCATGTTTTGCTACATGATTCATCAGGAGCCTCAAATGGGATTTTTCTATTATATTTGCACAGCACTGTTTCTCATCTCTTGTCAGCAAATACAAGGTGGATAGAAATGATTTCTAACACCCAACTGCTGGTACATGTTAATTCCATCTGCCATGAATACCTTGCACTGCTCTCGGGATACTGATGGTCAAATATAATTAACATGAAATAGAGAAGCTTCATCTAAAAAACTTCTCAGAATATCCTACCTAGTGAGAATGCAATCTATGTTTTTTGTTCAAAGGGTCTTCATTCAATTGGCCAAGGACTGCTTCAGTAAGATCACACACGTTGAAAGACAAGAAACTAAAGCAAGAAATTTCTCATAGTTCCAGATCTGTTTCTCAGAAACAGGGTCACTTCTTTTCACCCTGAGGGCTTTTCCAAAAAGGTAGTATTTCTAAACCAAGATTTCACCATGCATAAGGGCTTATTTGTATCTGTTATTCAATCTTTTTGAACTTCCCATTTCTCTGCTCTCACAACCTCCCACGGTTCCTGTTGATCTTTACTTGAAACACCACAGGGAGCAAAGGGAAGGTAGTATTTGAGGGTCTGCATAGAAGGTTGATTTAGTCAGGGGAGCTCATTACTATGCTGTTATGTTTTGTATATATTAGCTTTTTCTAAGGAAGTAAAGGATCTTAATTTCAAATAGGAAGTGAGCTTTGCAATTCCCCTGTGAAACTGGCAAATGATGTTAAAAGAGACAGTGCTCTAGAAAGTGTTGGGATTGTAATAGAAAGTTGTGAGGAGACCTGCCTTTGTGCTTGTGTTTGTCACTTGCTAGTGCTTTAGAGCCCTCTGCTTTATAGTATCCTCTTTGCAACCACAAATTAAATAATGTGTGCGGATACTCATACACACACACAAATACACACACATATATATACATAATAATGTTTATATATTCCATATATATTGAGGTTATCTATGAATGATAAAAGTACTATTTGTGTACAAGATAGTTTTAACATTATTACTGCCAGTTACTTCTCCCCTTTCTGCAGAGAAATTGAGAAATAGGAGTGATAAGACACCATCTGCAGGAATCCTTGCATCTTGCCTCAGACTGTTTTTGCTACTGCTTCTCTCACCTTGGCAACCCCCTGAGGAGATGAAGGAACAGATGTACAATCCTCTCCGTGTATGGTCAGCTAAATACCTTGTAGCCCCATCACGAATATGGCAGCTACCATGGTGCTGATAAATAGCAGCCAAGCCCAGCTGAAAGAGGTTTGCAGCTGGCTTCCCAAGAGAAACGTCTTCTCAGCCTGGCAGAGGGAAAACAGCATGTTTTATAGTCAGACACACTCATTTTCTAATCAATTTTATCTCATATCTATCAGCAGTTGAATCCTGGGCAGTTACTCAATCCTTGTAATTCTTATAATGTTGCTTCTCTCCTACTAAATTAGAAAGAACTGAATCTTTCAGGATATTGTAAGAGTTAAGAAAAAAAAATAAAATGAAGCTTATGACACAGTTTTGACCACTCAGTAGGTCTTCAGTACATGCTGCATCTTGTCTTTACATCAACCTTAATTTTTCTGTTGTTTTGGCAGCATTCAAGAAACTCAGACTTCTGGCCAAGATGGAGGTGTAGACAAACACACTGTGTCTCACTCCACAACTAAGAAGGAATACAACTATCTCAAAACTAGAGACAACCAGAAGTTCCAGAAAATCGAGCTGCATGGAAGCCCAACAAAGATATAAAAAAGAAATACTCATCCAGACAATTAGGAGGGAAGGAGCCGGGGTGGAGAAGATGCGGTGTGCTGGTGGCAGCAGCGGCGGCAGCAGCAGGCCAGCAGAAAGCATAATCACACATTTTAAAAAGTCAGGAGGGACACTTGGGGAGTGCTCCCAGCACCAGACCAGACCATGTAGCTCACGGTCCCAGCACCAGGGAAAATAAAGCCTCATTGCTTCTGACTGTGCAAACAGTGGGGGTTGGGGTGGAGGAAGAAAGAGCCAGTCTCTCAGCAGAGTGTGCCTGTTTAAAGGGCCCCTATGGTCCTAGAATGTCCGCAGAGCCACCCACTCTGGGAACGATAGCCAGGGCAACAACTAGAGAGGCGCCAGTCCCATACAAAGTGGGAGAAGGACCTGGAAAAGGGGTGAATGCTGGGCAAGTGACATTGTTCCCACTCAGACCCCTCCCCCATATACAGCGCCACAACGTGGTGAAATGGGTCACCATCTACTGATGAATACTTAAGGCTCCGCCCCTTACAATGTAACAGGAGCGACAGCTCTACCTAAGACACAGAGGCAAACAAACACAGGAGCCTGTCAAGATGAGGAAACAGAGAAGTATGGTCCAAAACAGAGAACGAATCAAGGTTCCAGTGGGAGAACTAAGCGATGAAGAGATAGTCAACCTAAAAAATGAGGTGATAGCCAACCTAACAGAAACAGAGTTCAAAACACTGGTGATAAAGATGCTCACAGGCTTGTGAGATATGCTTAAGTATGGCAAACGCAAAAGGGAAGACGTGAAGGCTATGCTAAGTGAAATGAAGGAAAATCCACAAGAAACCAATGGTGAAGGAAAGGAAACTGGGGTTCAAATCAATGATTTGGAACATAAGGTGGAAAACAAAGTCAACCAGTACAGAATGAGGAAACAAGAGTTTTAAAAAAATGAGGAGAGGCTTAGGAACCTCTGGGACAACTTTAAACATGCCAACATCCAAATCATAGGGGTGCCAGAAGGAGAAGAAGAAGAGCAAAAAATTGAAAATTTATGTGAGAAAATAATGGAGGAAAACTCCCCATATTTGGCAAAGGAAATAGACATACAAGTCCAGGAAGCACAGAGCCCCAAACAAGCTAGACCCAAAAAGGACCACACCAAGACACATCATAATTAAAATACCAAGGTTAAAGATAAAGAGAGAATCTTAAAAGCAGCAAGAGAAAAGCAGAGAGTTACTTACAAAGAGGTGCCTGCAAGACTATCAGCTGATTTCTCAAAGGAAACTTTGAAGGCAAGAAGTATTCAAGGTGATGAAAAGCAAGGACTTACAACCAAGACTACTCTATCCAGCAAAGCTATCATTTAGAATGGAAGGGCAGATAAAGCGCTTCCCAGACAAGGTAAAGCTAAAGGAGCTCATCATCACCAAGCTATTAATACATGATTACTTAAGAAAAAGAAGATCAAAATTATGAACATTAAAATGACAACAAACTCACAACTATCAACAACTGAATCTAAAAAATAAGAACAAAATTTAAGTAAGCAAACCAGAAGAGGAACAGAATCATAGGTATGGGGTTCATTCAAAGGGTTATCAGCTGGGAGGGGGAAGGGGGAGAAATGGGGAAATGGCTCAGGGATTAAGAAGCATAATTAGTTCGTATAAAACAGACAGGGGGAAGTTAATAATAATATAGGAAAGGGTGAAGCCAAAGAACTTATATGTAGGACCCATGGACATGAACTAAGGTGGGTGGGATTGCTAGAGGGAAGAGGGTTGCTGAGCAGAGGTGAGCAAAGGGAAAAAAATTGAAACTACTGTGACAAAATAATCAATAAAGTATACTTTAAAAATAAAAAAGAAACTCTTAGAATCACTCACTGTAGACTCCATCTTGCTAAGTCAGTACGCCCCACCCCTTCCCCCCAAACCAGCATGTCTCCTAGAAAAACTATTGTGTTTCTTCCTATAAACTTTATGATGTTCATTTGAAAATCTGTCCTTTTGTCATCATTTTATGTGGTCCAAAATAACTTTCTAATTAATTCATTATTAGAATTATTATTTTGTTTTGCAAAGCGGATGATGGCAGAAAGGGCTAGAATGCTCTTGTGAACTTTTCCTTTTCACTGTAATATTTTATTTAAGTTTTTGTCTTAAACTGAATATCATTTGAAACCAATCCAAAATTTTTCATCTATAGGCCTTTTTTTAAGGATGTACAAACTTTTACAGTCAGTTTTGGTATCAGTTTGTATTTATTTTACATGAACTTCCTAGCGGTTATACTGAGAATACAATCATTTGTGTGATTCAGAGATAAATTCTTCTAACAAACACTGATAAAAGGGCAATGCTATTAAATTTTCACATGATAAATGAGTCAATTCACAGAATCAGAATTTTTGAACTATATGAGAAGTTTAAGATCATGTTTCGATACTTTATTTTTAAACAGCTACCATCTTCAATGAATCTTTTCAAACATCAGTGTTCTGCTAAATGCATAACATATATTGTTCAAAGTCTACATTATCTCCATTTAACAGATTTTAAAAAATGAATATCTGAAAGGTTTAATAAGTTTTCCAAGGTCAAGTGGCAGAGAAAGACTTAGAGATTTCTGATTCTAAACTTTGATCTTCTGCACTAAGTGATGACTTTATTTATTTATTTTTTTTAAGGAAAACTAAAATAAAACAGTTCAGGAAACTGAGCCAAATGGCTCCTAATTGGTTTGAAGAGGGTGAGAGATGGAATGAGACATCTGGGCTCCTGAAGACCCATGTCAGTCTTCCTTTGGATCTTATTACCCATTAAGATATTACAAGATAGGCTTCCATCATATTTTTCTTGTGGGTTTTCATTTAATATTGAGGAATTAAATAAAAACAAGGTTCTGTTCCTTGTCTTTTTATTTTGTGTCATTTTTCCACTTGTATTCATGTTTTCTTTTTCATAATTCTCTTTCTATAGTATCATTATTTTAAAATTCCCTCCATTCTGTACAGGATAGATAAGGAATGAAGAATAAAAGTGAATGAATGTATAAGTAGCTGTACAGAGAAATAAAAAAATGCAGAATCAAAACAAAATTGTTTAGGGCTATAAAAAGTATGGTGTTCTGAATATCAGATGATGCTTCTTCTGAATATCCAAATATATGGATATTTTAGTCTATACATTAAAGCATCATAGTCCACTGTGAATCCTGGAGATGTGCAGCCAGGCTCTGGGCCACAGGAAGTAACCACTGACACTGCAGGGACTTTTCCAGCAATCATGTGAACCACTTGGATTTGCTCTAGCTTCTTAAATCCCCGTCTTTGGTTGGGTCCAGGTTCTGATTCAGGGATCTTTACTTGGTGGCTCAGTAAGGTTGACTCATTCTGGGTCTTACCAGCTTTCCCAGGCCTTGACTGAAGCACGTGACTAGAGCCTTCTCCTTTCTCCTTCAGGATCCATTGCTTTCATTGTTCCAGGCCTAACCTCTGGTACCAGATCCTTCTCTCTGCCCAATGGAGACTTGCTCAAGACAAGAGTGTTCTTCCCAGCTCATCAGACATATTTCCCCAGGTGGTGGCAATTTTATCTATGTCTCTCCACCATCATATGTTCAACTCACAGCAGCAAACAGTAATACAACACAAAACATAATTTAAGAAAATCCAAGCGGTCAGAGGGTAAAGGTAGCTATTAAGTGAAATAATAATGATTCCATTGAACTGGAAGATAATACTGTCATTCAGTCACTTGATATTCCTCATGTTTCTGAATCAACAGACAAAGAAGGGACTTACTCTTTCAGCTTGGACAATTGATTCTTACTCTCAAGGAAAATTGAACTGCTGTCACACATGGAAGTAAGAAGTACAAAAGTTTCCAAAAAAAACTGGAATTTACTTATAAAATACTGTGTCTTTATTCTTACATGTTTAAACTTCAGTCACCTTCAAAGTACTCTCCATTTGGTGCAATGCACCTATCGAGAATTTTTTCTGCTGCTAAAAGCAGTTTTTGAACTTGTTGATTTTGATGCCTTTTAGTGCTTCTGCCATTTTTTGTTTCACCTCTTCCATGTCAACAAAATGTTTCCTTTTCAGGAATTGTTTCATCAGGGAAATTAAAAAAAATAAATGTTTCTCTGGGTGAGATTGGGTGAATAGGGAGGGTAGGGTATGGGGGTCATGTTGTTTTTGGTCAAAAACTGCTGAACACTCAGCATGGTGTGGGTAGGTGCACTGGTAAATCACCCGTCATGAAGTGGGCAAGCACATTGAAAGAGTCTTAAAAAAAAAAAAAAGAAAATCACTGAAGCAGAAGGCAACCTTTCACAACACCGCCAGCTGGTACACTGATACAGATGGATTCCTAGAACACTCACCTAGCAAGAGAAGTCTATACTACAAGGGGCCCATCCTCCAGAAGATAATTCTGGGTTTTGGGGGGTCTTCCCTCATTTGTCTGAATTACAAGAGATTCCTCAGGGTGTCTCTCAGTATTATCATGCCTTATGATTAAGTGAAAAAAGACTTCAACAACCCAATCCAGGCAGGACTACTACCGGCTCAGATACTTCAGGAATAAAAATTTGGGTCATTTTACCAGGTAGAGGACCACAACCAGCTGAGTTACTTGCTGAGAGCAAAGAGAACACAGACTGGGTAGTAGAAAAAGATAGGTATAAATATCAGCTATGAACAGATGACCAGTTACAGAAACAAAGATTGTAATTGTCAGGAATATTTCTTCTTTTCCTTGTTATGAGTATGTGTATATGTGTGCATATACTAAGCACATACCATTTTTTCTTTCCTATTTTCTTATCATGTAACATGAGATACATTAATTTTATAGCATAGTATTCAAAAACTTTATCATGTTCTGCAGAATTATGACCTTGTTATTGTCATTATTTAGAACTTACATATGGTTTAAAGAGATATGAATGGGTTCCAAGTTGATAAGGGACCTGTGATATTTAATTTTATGTCTCAGTTTGACTGGGCTACAGGTGTTGCAGACATTGGTTAAGCCCTATTGTGAGTGTGTTTGTGAGAGTGTTTCTGGATGAGATCAACATTTGAATTGTAGACGAATTAAAACAAAGTGCCCTCTCCAATGTGGGCGGGCCTCTTCTTTTCCATGGAGGGTCTGAATGAAAAAGCTGAGTATGGGATAATTTACTTTCTCTGCCTGACTGTCCTTGAGCTGAGTGGGACATTGATCTTTTCCTGACTTGGCACTCAGACTTAGACAGAAACTTCATCTTGGCATTCTGGGTTCTCAGACTCAAACTCAGACTTGAACTGGAACGATACCATCAGCTCTCCTGAGTCAGCAGCAGATCTTGGGAATTTTCAGCCTCCCCAACTTTCTGAGCCAACTCTTCTCATGAGCAAATACATGCTATTGGTTCTGGTTCTGTTTTCTGGAGATCTCTAATATGCATGCTTAATATTTAATCACTGCTTATCATTGTATAATTATTTGTGAGATCATTTATGGTCTGACTACACATCTCTTGAGTGTAGGGATAATAGTAATAGCTATTGTTAATATTATTACAATTTAATAATTATAAAACTATCCCCTACAACAATAATATTTAAACCTGTTTTATATGTTAAAAAATGCCAGGCACTGTTTTAAATTCATGAAATTCTTATAACAAATCTGTGAATCAGATAGTATTATGATTCTAATTTACTGATAAGAAAACTGAGGCACAGAAAGATTAAAATACTCAAAATTATACATTACATGCTACAGCCAGGACTTGAACCCGAGCATACTGGACCTACATCTCTATTATGGAAGCCGTATCTTATGTTATTCTGCTTTGGAGTCCCATAATGGACACCAATAGTTTTCCTCATACTGTATTCCCTACATCTAACCCATCAGAGAAACAGCTTGAAAGCATGGTAGTAAGTAAGCAAGTAGTAGCCTGGAACAAGACCAACTGGAAATGAATCCCAGTCCCATATCGGTCACTTTTAACTGTGTAATTGGCTGCAAGTTACTGAAACTCTCTGTGCCTGTGCTAGATGCTAGAGTAACAGAGAGGAAAAAGACAAGGTGTTGTTCTTAAGGCACCTAGAGGTGAGTAATAAAACTGATATGATATACATAATATAGTGTAATTGACACAGGGGGGTCTAGTGAGATTGCTGGGGAGAGAGGTGGGACCCTGAGGTGCTGAGTAAGAGCCCAGGCCCTGGAGAAGGGTCAGGAAACGTCAGAGGTGGGTGGGGCTGAAACCCCAGCACCAGCAGGATGTCTGATAGATGTTCATACCCCCAGGGAAAGGGTAAACAAACCAGCATCTCAGCTTTGCGTTGCCCCAGCAACCTAGTAGTATGCATGTGACACAGCATGAGAAAGCTTGCAGAGTGTGCACAAGCTGGAGAGGTCACAGCAACATGTATACCGTGGACATTAACCCGGCGGCGCTGGAGGTGCTGACCTGCCAGTCTAGCCCATGGGATTGGCTAGAAAGTGGGATGCTTCCGGAGAGCATGGAATTTGTGGACCGAGATTTAAATGGAGGGCAGGCAGAGTCTCACCTCTTTTCTCCTTCCCTTCGCTCACGTAGTCGGGGAGCTGGCTCACATCCAAGCCAAGTCCCATGCGCTGGGAAGGGTCCAGGGGACATGTGCCCCCGCAGTGGCCCCCGGGACCCCATGGCTATGCGCAGCTTCTCTGCCTCTGAGGTCGGTGCAGGGACGTGCGTGCTGCAGTGCTCGCTGGCTCTGGAGGCTGAAGCAGCATTGGGTGCCGGCCCCTCAGGAAGAGCCCCTGCTCTAGCAGCGGCACAATGGGCAGCGGCCTTGGTGAAGGAAGGTAGTAGGATGGCATCATGGCCCCCCAAGTGTGCACTCCAGGGAGGGAGCCTAAAGCCAGAGATCCATCCACATAGCAGCGTTGGCCCCAGAAGGACAGATATTGATGGAATGGGGTTTCTGGACACTCTCTCTGGGTCTGGGGACAGCTGGATTCTTTCTGTGTTTTGTGGAGATTGACCTGGAGTCAGGGATTCTACTGCTCCCCCAAATTGGGCAACATTTTAATAAACACTTTTTTTCCTTCCCCACTAATCTTTGTTTCATGCCTGTGTTTGGCTGCAGGCGACCAAATCCCCCTCTGCTCAGTAACATAGTGAGTGGAATAACATTCTAACCCAAACATTATGGGAGAACAGAGAATGAAACACCCAACTGATGTTGAGGGTCAATCGGGGGACGGGGAACGGTGCCATTAGCAAACAATGTCAATTACCTTCTGTGGGGAGCTATTTGTAGGAACAAAGAGAAATTAAGACTATTCTCACAACTGTTTCTCCAAATGTCAAGTTAATGCTACAGGGGACAATAGTTTTACAGGATGAGCAGATTCAAGTCTGACTTTACCTGTGGAGAGATTAAATGGCTATTTACTTATTTCCCGTTGAACAAATATCATGAAGGGTCCCCTGACTCCACAACTCTTAGTATATTAAGACCAAATAGGTTCTATGCCTAAAGATAGAAAGAGGAGGGCATATCAGTAACGATGGTACTTATTTACCTGCAAGTGACTGAACACACAGTGAAGACTGCCTTACAGGCAAGGGTACTTCTCATGAAACAGAAGTCTGGCAATAAGCAGGTATTGGCTTTGGTTCAGCTGCTTAACAATTTTATCAAAAATTCAGGTCCTTTCTTTTCCTCTAGGGTGCTGGCGTTTACTTTTATATTCGTCACCCCACAGTTGCAAGATGGCTGTTCTCACATCCAGATTTCACTTTTGTGTTCAAGACCTGAGGGGGAGTTAAGATGCCAGCCTTTTATGAAGAAAGCAGGGCCTTTCCAGAATCCCCCCTAGCAGACCTCTGCTTGCATTTCATTGTCACATGGGCACTGCCAGCTGGAGTGGAGCCTGGAAAAGCAAGAGACAGGAGTATCAAGATTGGCTTAGACCAGGGTCGGCAAGCTTTTTCTCTAACAGTCTAGATAGTATATATTTTAGGCTTTGTGGGACATATGGTCTCTGCTGTAATCACTCAGTCCTGCCATTCTACCACAAAAGCCTCCGTAGACAACACATAAACAATTGACTTTTGCTGTATTCCACTAACACTTTATTTATGGATACTAAAATTTAATGTAACTTTCACATAGTATGAAATATTATTCTTTTGATTTTTTCAACCATTCAAAAATGTACAAAACAATCTGAGCTCACAGGCCATATAAAAACAGATGGTGGGCCTGATTTGACCCATGAGCTCATAGTTTGCTGACCTCTGGCTTGGAATAAGGACAACCCATCAACTGGATTTAGGCAAAAATGCTATGACAAAATTGATGCTCTAGTAGCCGTCTCTAAGGGAGAAATGAGTACTGGATAGACAACTAACAACGCTGCAATAAAGAACGGATTTAATTTGCTATATGAAATAGGGCTTAAAGTATTTGGTATATGATCAGGGTATAATATTCTATTTCCTTTCTCTTTCCTCCAGTTTGAGAATCCTCTCTTATTCATAAAGGCCTTTTCTCTGCTTCACTAGAGCAGCTGGTATCCAGACTTCGATTTTTAAGTAATTAGTATCAGAAAAGTCTTTTGGAGGGGTACCTATTTTTCAAGCAACATGGGATTGATTACTGCCTGTGCCCACAACTTTAAGGGAAAGCTGACAACCCTAAACTATGAATTAGAAACTCTATTTATGTTCCATGAATGTTTTAAAGTCTTCATCCTGGGCTTCCAGTGGTGAGGGAAATGCAAAGGGAATCCCAGCATAGAAAAGGATATTCTACATTCTGCTTTGGCCCAATTTCAGTATACATTTTCCACTTATAAGAGAAAAAAATTTAAAAGATTTGCAGCAAGGAAAAAACAGGCTCCCTCTTTATACATTTAATTACAAAGGCAATTTCCTTTATAGCCTACTTACAGGAATATCTCTTAGCATGTTGCCAACAGTATCACAACTTGTTTATTCAAAGGTTATGTGTGAATGAGAGCCTTTTGATATTAATCAAGTAATTTGCTAGCATTGCTGGGAAAAGGAAAATGTTAGCTTTATCCTGAAAAATGAAACAGCCCATTAATCAAGTTCACTTTATTGAAGACAATTATGGGGAGAGAGAGGGCAAACAGACCCTTCAGATAAGAAATTCTTAAACTGATGAAACTTTTAATAGGGTTTGGCATAGACCTCTGCACAGAAAATGATTAAGTAAACTTTACCTTATAATTTATAGGTATCGGGTATTTATGGATTCAACGGTTACCATTTATTATTAATTGAAAAATATCCTAATGAATTGCCACATTCAAGAGCATATTCCCTACATATGGACTATTTTGTTAATGTTCATTTATTATCCCCAGTTAAAGTGAAAAGGTGAAATAGAATATGCGTATTCTTAAACATCTGTCTCATTATTTGGTTCCTTCAGCAGCACACTCTCATAGGTTTGAGACTAGGTCTCCATCAATCAAAATTAAATTCTGCAGTAGGAGGCATTTAAACTTATTTGTGTAAATGTAGCTGAATGGGATAAGGCTGCAAGATAAGGGATATGAAAAATAATATTGTTCTGAGGCAAATGTTATGTAAAGAGGGAGTCTTTTTCTGGCACGATAAATTAAAAAAATCCATTAGTCAAACACCAACAAAGAGTTAAGTTTTATAAATCCGGCATTATCTGAATTAGTTAATAACATTAAAGCTACTTGAAAGAAAAGGGAAAATGTTTCATAATATTGCCTCTTATTTCTCCAATTCATTTGCAAGCTTTATTGCTAATAAAATTTAAAAAATGGTATGATGTTAGCCATCAGGGAAAGGCATATAAACAACTATATGAGATACACACCCACTATGTTGGCTAGAATTAAAAACAAAACAAAACAAAACAAAACCTTACCCTGTAACTCCACAATTCCATTCCTAGATATCTACCCAAAAGAACTGAAAACAGTGTCCAAACAAAAACCTGTATACAAATATTCATAGCAGTGCTATTCATA
The DNA here is from genome assembly GCF_987537825.1 of Furipterus horrens. Lineage (NCBI taxonomy): Eukaryota > Metazoa > Chordata > Mammalia > Chiroptera > Furipteridae > Furipterus > Furipterus horrens. The sequence goes on along the minus strand of NW_028327174.1, from coordinate 79,814,032 downwards.
ATATCTGAAAAGTAGAAACAACTCAATTTTTAAAAAAATGGTAGGATGGAAATTTTAGTCTTAAAGAAATGTTCAAATATTTAAAAAAGTCTAGGTGTGATAATTATCACCTTTGAATATTCCAAAACCCTTTTATAAGACCATGTAGTGGAGAAAGAAAAATATATTAACAGTAGATGTTAGAGTCACCTGTTAATGGAGGAAGTGTTAATCTTTGATTAAGGCAGGAGTCTTGTCCGTAAGTATCTTTAGAGGCCAGGCAGAAGCAGAAGTGTGAGGGACCGTGGCACACAGGACAGTGAAGTCCTACCTGAATGAAGCAGCAGCGGCCTGCAGAGAGATGGCCCCAGCTGCCGGGTAGTTTGTATTTCAAGAAAAGCCAGAAATCCAGGTGGGGTTTTGTTTGTTTATGTTTGTTTTTTTGAAAACTCTGGAGTCTTAAAAATGTGTTCACATTTTTGAAAACATGTGTAGAGGTTAAATTCAGCCTGTAGGCTGCCGGTTTTTAAACTCTGTTTTAGGAAAACACTGGAATAATCTGCTTGCTTTACAGTAGGAGAGGTCTGGAGGCCTTTGCATAAGAAGGTACAGGAGTTTCGAGAGGGGTGAGTGTGGAGAGAGCACTGCCTAAGGGGGCGAGAAACCTGTGGAGAGAGGTAACCGAGGAGAAAGTCCACGCCTCCAGGGGGCTAGAGAGATTTTAAGAACAAGGATGTTCAATATTCAATTTCAAGGTATTCAATTAAATCCTCTCTGTTACTTCTAACTTTCAAAGCTGGCTATATACAAAAATGCAAATGCTTTGGGAGGTATTAAAGAGCCTGTGTTCTGTTAACTAGTGACTGACAGAGCCAAAACAAGTAAAAACCACAAGAGAACAGCAAAAGCAGGGCTCAGAGTCCCAAAATGTGAGAGGCGGGTAGTCACACAAACTGGGGCACTGTACAAAACATCCCATAGAAGATGAATGGCCAAACATCAGTCTGAGCACAGCTGACACCTGCAGGGCAAGGGGAAGCTTAAACAGGTACAACGTTTTCAACAGACACCTTTAATAGCAACCCCCCAGTCTGAACAAGCAGAAAGGTGACAAGGTGGCTGGACAAAAGCTAAACTGTTTTTTGAGTCTATGTATTATTAGAATTGAGCAACGTTTTTCTCCTTCCCTAAACCTCAAACCATGTATGCAGTTGTTCTCCAGTTTTAAGTGCAAGCCTTTTAGATGGAAACCCTCCTCGGTCATAGCTGATCTGTAGAGACTAAGGGAGTAAGAAAGGAGGCCCCTAGTGTACTGATTGTGCCCATAACCATCAACACTGGTCCACGGTTTAGACTTCAATCCTAATATTGGGAGAGAGAAAGACAGTTTTCATACTGAATATGATCTTGGGTGAGTCATATAGCCACTCTGAGCTTCTGAATCCTTATTTGGAGTTTGAATTTGAGGATAAACTTATGTTTCTCCTGTCTCCCTTTCCAAGTTGTTTTCAAAAGCTAAATATAAAGAATATGAAGCTTTTTGAAAACTGTAAAATCCTCTGCATGCAAAATCTTGAGTGTGAAAGAACAGAATAATTAAAATTCTGTTCATTTCTATTTATATCTATGGGCAGAACCCCACTGCCTTGAAATTCCATGGAGGAGTTTGAATCAAGTTGCCATGTGATGGGACACAATGTCACCTGGGGCACTAAAGCCAAAGGAAAATGTGACGCAACTGGGGTATTGCAGCGGTCACCTCATTGGTATCAATGTTCAGAATGACTGAGTGTGTTGCTTCTTGTATTAGAAAATTCATACTGTTTGATGACTTGGCTAATCTCCGAAGAGAAGTACGTTTAAAACTAAGATGATTAAAGGTCAGTTTGGCAATTTATCTTCTCCTGAAAATGGAGACCTACAAATCTACATTTGTCTTCTCTTCCCTTCATCTGAGTGGTGTTTCTTTTCTAGAATAAGGACTGGAGAGTGACCTATGTAAGGAGTGATTCGATGAGTCCCAGCAGCAGTTGGATTGTGGCACAGAGGGGCATGTGAGAGACATGAGCCAAGGTTTTCATAACAGTATCTTAAGAAACGTCTGCCTCATCTCCTTTGGACTCTTGCTTGACTGGATTTAAATCACTCACCTAAGGACAAAAACTTTGATGTCACCTTACTTCCTCTGATAACCAAAACATTTAAAATCATAAATAATTTCTTTCCCTTGCCGATCAAATGTATAGATGGCTTATGTTGGAATTCATGTTTAGTTGTATACTTCTCAGCCACCCAGTGTGTGTTTGTATGTATGTTTACATGCGCACATATGTGTGCATGTGTGTGTATAACAGAGAAAAGGTGGACAAAGTTGGTGAAAGGTTGCAGCAAATATATATATACTGTTGTTCTGCTGAAATAGGAAAACAACATGCTGATCACATTTTACAGTTATTCTCTTGCCTCCAAAGAGTTTTCATCAGGCTAGTATCCTTTTTTTTTTTTTTTTGGTATAGAATAGCATCTAGTAAAATAAACTAAAAAAACGCCAGCCAATTTCCTCACAAAGGATCACATCCAACTTGGTCTGTCTCCTGGAATCCTCCACATTGTACCTGCAATAAGCACATTAAAACTGGATCACAAGAAATATCTAAGCAGTGTTATCAGATGATTGCAACGGGTCCCAGGAAATTGTTTAATCTGCCTTCATGCTTCTGTGTACTACTTTAATTAGACCAGCTATGCTTGGTTAGGTGTGATTCACAACTGTATCCTAAAATGAGGAGTTCATGTTTTAACCCAGGGACTCCAATTGCATTTAGTAAGTTAAGAGTTTCAGGTAGTAATAACTTCCTTGTATGCCATCCATAAAGAATTTATAAGGAAATCTTTCCTGGCAATCTTTGTGTCTACCCTCTACTCCAGCAAGACAAGTTTTCACAAACTTTGGATGGTTGGTATTGGGCCATGCAGCTTGTAACCTTAACATTTTACCTGCCTCACTGAATCCAACGTGAATATGTAATCTCAGCTATGTCATTTGATGGCCCGAACTATAGCTTCTTCATTTGTAAAGTGCGGAGGACAAATCCATTGTTCCCCCTGCTCTCTGATGTTTTATGATTTCTACAAGGGTCACTTTGTGGCCACTTGAGAAACAGCACAGACTGACTGATCTTTAGCACCACCCCTAGAATAAAATTTTAGAACAGATACAAGTCAAAATAATAATTATTTTATAAACAGAAGCAACAAAAAGTAAACCGAGTTCCTTCACTCACTTTATAAAAAGACGTAAGTTTCACTGGTATATTCACACTTTATTAGTATCAACAGGGTAATTAGGAGAGTTAAACCTGTGGGATATTTTAAAAAGTTTAACATCAATGTGTTCTATATCATGTAATGCAAAATCATTCAGTTATATTTTAATATATTATGCAGTAATATCTAAATATTTGGTGGCATAGGACAGATTTCAAAATATATACTTTGAAACATCATAATCCTAGTGAAATTTCCCAAACTGTCATCACAATAAAGTACAGGCAAAGGTCCATTTAGAGAATAAGTAAAGGAAGCATCAAGTATCCGGACATCAAGCATAATGACATATTTAGAATAACACAGAGAGAACTTAAATTGAAAATCTATTGAGATTAATTGGCTCTATGCAATTTAATAAGTTGATGTCTGCAGAGTTGTTAATTATTACTAAATCAAGAGCCATTACTTACTAAATAAGATTAGAAAAAGGCCCACATTAGAATCAAAGGTCATCCCTTGTCCGCATTCCTTACCCACAATCACTCACCCTTCTCCTCCCTCACCAAGTTCGATCTTCTTTTAGTAAATAATTTTTTACACTATATGAGAAGAGTGTTAAGTTAAAAGGAAAGGCATTTTAATTCTTTTATGACATTTTTAGTACTTTTCGAAACAAATTGTTAGATTTCCCTTGTAAAAAAAAAAAAAAAAAAAAACCCCAAAACTCGAAGTCTCTAGCTGCTCAACATTACCAAGAGAAAGTTCTCAAATGAGTTATTTCATATCATTTTGAGTCTTCTAGGATGAAAAAGAAAAAGATATGATAGAAAATTATTAGAAAAAGTGTTTCTAGAAGTCTTGAGCTATTACTTGAAAGATATAGCTCTATTCTATCCATCTGACTGGAGAACGGCTGATAGCCTTGTCTGAATGAGTGATATTCCTGTCAAATCCAAAGGAGAAGGAAAAAAAATTAAATATATTTCAGATCAGAATAGCCAGTTCTGGTCCAGACTTCAAATTGGTTGAACATTTTTCTGGCCTCTGCTATGATTGTATTATTCACTCCTACTTGTTACACATGTTCTTTTTCCCCTACAATACAGTGGCTTCATCTTGGCAGATTATTGGACACCAAAAAAGGACACAGTCTCAAATTGTCCTAATCAAATCCTCCACCTCTACAAGAGAAACTTAATTATTACTAATGGCAATTAATAGTCAATTTCCTGTCTATCTCTTCCTTTCCCACTTTGACTTTCTCCTTTTAGGAATCTCCAGAAACTTTCCCCAGATACCATTTTAGATATTACATTAACTTCTTAGATTCTTACGGGTATTTTTTTTTTAATGACCTTGTGAGGCAAGAAGAAATTTTACTGCCCTTCTAGGGTCTTTTAGTTCTTCTAATAATTAAATCTACATGAGACAGATCAACAAGAGAAGATATGGTAACTGCACATATATGACAGAGTCAGAAACCACCACATATGTAAGAAGTTCAGTGACAGAAGTCAAATTATACACACACACACGGAATAAGGTAAGATACCTTGGGGCTTCGGTGGGCAGGGAGGGAAGTTTATAGAATGATAAGAACATATATTCAGTAATTAGAAGTGTGTCCTCTCCTATAGATGTAGGTCATAAAATGTTACCACTGGTAATAACTGTTATTATGGACAAGATCCCCAATTTATAATCTTCTAGGTACTTAAAAGAGTGGCAGAAGTTTCCCTTGAGCCTGCAGGGTCTCAGGTGCCTTCAGCTCAAAAATAATCTACATGCCAAAGCAGCATATCTTAAAAGGCCTGTTCTGAACCCCTTCAATCTCATCAAGTTGTCCTGTATGTTTGTAACTTTCTCATTCGATCCAAAGATTTTCTTGTTAAACAAAAGCTCTTCTCTCCATTCTTTGGAAGTAAGACAATTAAATAAGATCAGAGACAAGTTGTAAGAAGCTGGGGGGAATATTTTGGGAAACTTAGAAGAAACACTTAACAGAAATTTCAAATTAACAAAACACTTTAAATTTCAGACGTACTCCAGTGTTTTGGGGGGGGGGTGTGTGGCAGGAAATATATCTCAAATCTTTATGGAACAAAATCAACAACAAAAGGCCAATATGTGGTGAAGTGGCAGATGACATGAAAGCCAATTCAAAGGCCTCTGATTGTATCCTGCAGGAAGACCACCCAAAATGAGAGCAAGAAGCTGAAAGTCCTGGTACACATGCATCTTTCTCTACTGCAGAGCTAAGCGTAACAGGGTCAGCACAATCACACAGTCACTTCACCCTGTACTCTACGCTTAAGCCAAGCTTCCTAGTATTTCCCCTCATTAAACCGAGTTAAGTTTTAAATAGTAGGAAGCAAATTCTATAGTACTGACAATAACATTTAAATTGAGTGAAAAATCATCTTCAAAAGGTACATACAAATGAATTGGATTATAATTCTTAAATTACCCACAGAAACCAAGTTTCTTTCTTAGTAATAGAATAACCAAGACTTAGGTGCATTTCCTTTCTTTCTACTAGAAATGTATACTATGTGAAAACTGTCATCATCGAGGTGAAAATATCAAATAAAATCAATGAATCCCCAAATTATAGTCAATAATACTGTAATAATTATGTATGGTGCCAGGTGTGTACTGGAAATGTGGAGGCAGTTTGTAAAGCATATATCATTGTCTAACCCTTATGCTGTACACCTGCAACAAAATAATACTGAATGTAAACTGTGATTGAAAAATAACATTTAAATTTTAGAAAATGGAATCAATTATACTATTACTTCCCATAGGACTACCTCTTAATAACTGCTATTTCTATAGCATGTTGTGTAACTGCCATCAACTATTTTGGGGATCTTGGTTACATCAGTTAACTTAGGGGCCCCTATGTTCCTCAGGTGGAAAGTAAATGCGTTTAGGTACATGTTCACTAAAATCTTTCTGGCTTCACACTGTAAATTTTTAAATGTGTTTTTCATACATTACCTTGTCTCCGTCTGTTTGGGCTACCGTAACAAAAGATCACAGACAGGGTAGCTTATAGACAACAGAAATTTATTGCTTACAGTTCAGAGGCCAGAAGTCTGAGATCAGGGTGTCAGCATGGTGGAGTGAGGGCCCTCTTCTGAGTTGCAGACTTTGTTCCCAGAGGAAAGGCTAAGAGTTCTCTGGGGCCTCTTTTATAAGGGCATTAATCCCATTCATGTGGGCTTCACCCTCATGACCTAATCACTCCCCTTCTTCCCCATCACCTTTAGGCATTAGGTTTTCAACATAAGAGTTGGGGTTGGGGGTGGGTGGCGGGGCATAAGCCTTCAGACTAGCAACCTCACCAATCTTCATAACCACCTGCAGTGAGAGAGGAGGAGAATGTGATTTGTGGAAGATGGAATAGCTAGAGACATGCCAAGGAGGATGAAAATCCTCATCTTCAGACTTGAGTTTAGTGTCTGAGCACTCATGTGACAGGACATAAAAGCACAGGGCAACATGCGGACAAGCTCGCTGCTTGCTAGCTTTGTGATCTGAACAAGCTGTTTCATACCTCTGAGCCCTGGCTTCCTTAACTGTAAAGCTGGAACATAACCTGACACATCCATAGGATGTTTAGCAGAAAATAAAATCTTTATAGCTAAATTTTATCTTCTAATAAAAGAATTAGGCAATACATAATCATGTTATTATATAACAAGACTATCAAATTCTCCATCAGTCAGTTTGCAACCTTGTTTAGGACCCAAGGTTTAAAAAAACTGACCCCTGAATGTGCCTCACCCATGTCTCTCAGTGGAATAGGGTTGTGTTTTTTTCTCCAGGACTAGAGCTAGGGACTTATGGTCTTCCGAATATATGGCTGTTTTTACCAAGCAACCTATGAAGCACAGAATTGGTCTTGCTTGGGATATTTTCTAATACTTTTCTATCGTTCACCTACAAAACAAAAACCATGTCATCCTTTCTAAACATGGTAAATCTGGTGATATCAGCAACCTTAAAAATTAATAATTATTACTTATTATACATTAGCCACATTCTGTCTCGATTTGGTTCTCAAGTTCCGCCTTATAAAATTATCTCCTAGTTCTATTAAAATCCAAGAGAGTGTAAGTGTTGTTGCTGTAGATTTAAAAAAGGCTTATACAACATATTTGTTATCAATGCTTTATTGTTGAAAACAAAATTGAAATTCTCTGGCACATAAAACAATTATTTCTACAAAAGGAAAGCCTACAAATCTTGATAATTTATACAAATAACAGTTTCTCAAAAAATAAAATTTTAATTTAGTAAACTTGTCTTGTGCTCTATATTTTTAGCACTGTCTGCAATAATCCACCATAAATCCCTGAGCGGAGATGTTTTTTGACCATGTTCTGTACCCTCCCCCTAGTCCTCCCGCCAAGTTGGTCTAAACCCAGCCCTGTAATAAAAGGTTTCAGGGACATTTTGTTATTAAAGATCCATGCATTTTATGACACAGTCCCAATTATTAATGCTACTTGGGACCTGGGTCAACATGAAGTGCCTCTACTGTGCGATCAGCGAACCTATTAAGAACGAAGTGTTTTGAAAGGAAGAACAATAACAATAAAAAGACAAAGTGTTAAGACCAGGAAGTCATCATAGGCCAATAACTATTTAAATAAATAAAAATGTTAGACATTGAATTCATCTCTATATCCTTATATTAAATTCCTTATTTATTATTTTTTTTGCAATTGCCAATGCAGTAGAAGATGAAAAATACACTTCAACCCATATTTTTGCTTTGACCATGGGTTTGTTGTTGCTAAATGTTAAATATCATTCTAAGAACACAGTGATTTAGTTATAATTTAACTTTTGGCCCCTCAATGAAATGCTTACAAAATACCAAAAATATTAGAAGGGCCTTCTTATTAATGCTATCAATAAATCTCTCTCACTACATTTGTCCTTCTTACAAAAACACTAATGTCATAGGAACACTACTTCAAATTCTTTATCCCACTGTATTCAGATATGCAGAAAAGTATAAAGTATGGAGAAAACATAATATGATGTATTTGTATGTCTAACATCCCTTTAATGGGGATGCTGAGCATATATATACATGGAACATAAGTGTTAAGGAGAAAATGCTAATCTTCAGTTGCAAGGAACTGGCTTGATGAATCAGGTTTTGTTCTCTTATTTTGCTATGGTAGAATAATAAATAAATAAATATATAGAGTATGTAGTTCTACTTTCTCTATGAAGAAGGTGACAGTGGACTATTGTTTTTACAGAGTTAATTTTTAGTAGCAAGATTTGACTGCAAAGGAAAAATGTTCAACAAATGTTCTTCCCTAGGTCACTTAAACTCTTTTACTGGTGAAATGATTGTTGAAGTGGTTACTAATAGGTAATGAAATAAAATACCAAATTTACTAGTGAAAAATGGTTTTCAACTGTAAAAAGCACTTGGCAGAAGACCTAGAAACACGCAGGCTAATGCTCCACTCTACTGCAGCTTAAAATAAGAAGTCATTTTTATGTCTTTTGGGGAGAGAAAAATATGAAATATATGATAAAAACAATTCCTTAAAAACTTATCAGCATTACTGTTTTGGTACCTATTAGAAAGTGATTAGCATTTCATACTAACTTTTTCCAAAACATAAAGTAATTGGCAAACATCATTATACACTCCTTTGAGCAGACTTGATTTTTAACCACTAACATCTGGAAAGCACAAAGGACCTTCCCTTTTTGTCTAATAGCTGCTGGATAGTTACTGGAAATAGACACTTTAAGTTTCCTTTTGATATAATCCTTATATAAGCATGCCCATTAACCAGGTATAGCCATTTAAAAAAGGCAATTTCAAAAGCCTAAGAATTAATACAATGAATCTTCCTAGGGAGTTTTGGGGAAAATACTGGTGGAATTAAAGTAAAAAAATGCCTGCCTGACATGTTATGAGGCCTCCCCAGGCCTCCTACAACGCCAGTGTGAAATGTGGGTTGCTCTACTCTGCATACTGTACTCTTTTTAGAGCACCAGGAGCAAATGATGCCCCAAAAAGTGAAGAATGACATCCAAATCATAAAACGTTATGTGCACTTGTCATGAAACAACTTTTAGATTCTGATAGGTCTTGAAATAGTATTAAAGAAACAAAATTTTCCAAGTTTCGGAAATGGATAAATAAGCAGGCTGTCCCAAGGAGGGAACCCAGCAGCATCAGGACACTGGCTAGCCCCCTGGGATGCTCACTGCACATTAACCGCTCGCCATGAACACCTGACCTTAATAGTTTACGGTGGCAGAATGGACACTCCGGTTTCCTCTCACAGTGTTTAAGAAACAATATAATTTCTAAATTACCTTTCAAAAATAAACAGAACTTGGAAATGAGACCCCAGCCCCTCTGTAAGAATGAAAAAAGATCCTGTTTTAAGTGCTCTGGTTTAGTTCTACGGGTAACAATTACAACCTTCAGGAGGTTTCCAATGTTCCCCCCATTTTTGGTGTTAATGGCTGTGCCAACAGCAAAGTGGATACTCCCCAAAGTGACAGTGACCTCAGTGACCTCTGCCCTGGTCTTTAAGTCCAAACTAGCTCATCATGGCCCTGCTGGGCAGTCCTGGTCGTTAGTGAAGCCAGCTTAAAATATAGAGGACGAGGTACCACCCTTGAGGGTCAGGTCTTGGAAGTCTTTAGGCCTTGCTTTTCCATGATGTTCCAGAGCTTGCGGAGATTGGACTGCGTGATGACGTCATCGGGCTTGAGCCGCAGCGCCCGCAGGTAGTTGGCCTCCGCCTTCTGGAGTCGGCCATTGAGGTGCAGAATGGCTCCCAGGTTCATCAGCGCAGCCGGATACTAGGATCAGAGGGGGAAGGAAAATGATTAAGAGGATTCCAGCTTCAAGCTTTCCTTCAAGGAAGACAAAAATCTTCATCCACTTATGCAAATGATTCCCTTATGTCTGCAGGCATTTTATGGAAGCAATTTAGCAATTTATACAAACAGACAAAGATATCTAGGAAGGAAAAAAAGTTTCCTAACAGCCGCTGTGTGCTTTGTACCTTAAAAAGGGCAGGCAGCTAGAGAAAAAGTTTTCTTCTTTGATGAGAAAGCATGAGTTACATATGAAAACCTAGTAACCTAATCAAGTTGTACTTTTCTGAGGAAAAAAGTTAAAAGTCATACAGTTTCAGATGGACAGAATTATACTTTTTTTCAACTCAACACCAAGAAATAAAATTTAAGTGGGGAAAAGTTGACAAATCTATGGCCACCCACTTTTTGTTTCCTCTCTCTAGCAATATTCCATGCCACTTACAAACCCATAAATAAATAAATTATACTGTAAAATCTTACTGATGTGTTCAGGGTAAATGCCTTAAAAAAAATTCAAATGCAACCACTGAAGTCCTTTCCAAGTCTAACCTAAGTAGAGTAGTTTAATGAGACAAAGCCCTCATTTTTAAGTCAAACAGTTCTTAAAACTTCTAATGAGGGATGTTTACTATAAATATAGCAAAGTAAAAACACATGAAAATAGACAAAATATGGCACAGAAAATGTAACCTTTATAAGTTTTATATTTGTTTAAAAATAATTTGCAAACAGATTTTCTGTAATGTGTGATAATTGCAATACGAAGTTATCATGTGAAAGGCAAAGTTTTTTAAAAAGTGAGTTATATCCACCCAATATTTTCAGATATTAGTTAACAACAAAACTCCTCCACAAAGGGGGAAAAAAAAAAAAAACATTTGCTTGCTGTCTATGAATAAGGGCTCTTGTCCCTGGAACTTTCTGGCTAACAGAGAGTAGCTAATATTTTGGCAGTTACATAAATGCATATTTCAAATATAAGATAAATCTAAAAGTGTTTATGCTAAGATTATGTTTTCATTTTTCAAATGATGTCAACTCTTAATTGTCCTGGCAAATCTGATATTGCCTGAAATGATTCACAATTATTTTTATGATTTAGTATTTTCACAATACATGTATTTTTCAGCTGAATTCATATGACTCCATTCTTTACTATAAAAAGTTATTTCTGAACCAAAGTAGTGCTGGGGAGAGGGTTGAATAGCTCAGAATAAACCAACTGGAAAAGAGATTCAGATTTAGATTTTAAGAGATGGGATTTGAGTTCTTGCCCAACCACCTCTGTGACCTTGGCGAAGTCCCCTAATATACGGTGCCTCAATTCTTTCACTTATGAAATACTGAAATAACAACTTGATAGAGAAAATAAGTATAGCACAGTACATGCACATAGTAGATACCCTACAAATGTCAAGTTTACTTTTCCTCATCTCACTGTGTTTGAGGTTTAGCAAATGCATGTTTGTGATATCCATATTGCTATACATACTTTACAATTTTTATTTCAGTGGCTATATAATGTTTCTTGATGTACACCAAAATTCTCTTAAGTCCTCAACTACTGGGAATTATTCTCCATCTTTTCAACAGCCTTTTCAAAAATAATGTTGCAAATATAAGCTGTTCCTGACCTTCAAAAACCTTTGGTCAAGATGACTCCACACTTAATCAAGAAAAACACAGATGGTCAGTATCTAACTTTATACACCAATCCAAATAAACACAGCACCAAATTACATGTGCAGTGAACTGCTCCACATTGGAAACCAAAAACAGCACCACCTACTCTGTCTTCTTAAGAGAAGTGTGTTATCATAGCACCCATTATTATCTTGAGTTTGATGCCTGAACACATTTCTGAATTATGTCCCCTCACAGAGCTTAGCACCACTATCAATAAACAGCTACTAAACTGATGAAGTGTGTTCACAGTCTGAATTACTGGAGATGCAAAAATAGATTAAATCCTTAAACTTCCTGCTATCCTGAGTAGGAAGAGAGGAAATGGGGTGGGAGAACCACGGTTGGAGACCATCCCTTACTTAACAGAAATAGAAGAGGCCCAGTGACGGGGCTGAGAGAAACCAGATGGCTCTGTGGGATAGCTGTTATTTCTTGAATCACTTTATTATCAAAGTGTCTGTACCTAAATATAATTGCAACTCAGGGGGATTTTTAAAAACACTCAGAGGTTACCAAGTCACACTGCCTGGTTTCCAATGGCAGCGCCACCTCAGAAATGTGTGCACTTGGACAAGGTGAGTGAGCGGATGAGACCTTACTTTCTTCAAGAAATGGGATGAAAACAGTGCTGCTTCTTAGAGTTGTTGCTGAGATTATGTGAGAATACATATTTTTCTCCTCTTCTTTTCTCTCTGTCTCCTTACCATCTCAAAAACACAAAGCTGAATCTCCTTGTCAGTGTGCCTGGATGTCTACTGAATCCAAACGCTGAGGTTTTGTAAACTGGCTCTTCCTTTACTAGCTTTGTAGCTTTTCTTAAGTTAAACTTGGAAGAGAAGGTTGTGATAACAGGTCATGAGGGAGACCAAGGCTATACTATTATTACTAAATTGCAGCCTGAGTTCTTCTGTCCTCAGAATACTTTGAGTCACTTCCCTACCATCAAATGATGAAAATAAATGTTAATATTATTTTAAGAAAATACAATTAGGAAGTTAAATCTGTGATCAAAATGAGTCTGAATACTTATTATAATGGTATTTTAGAATAACTTTAATTTTGCATTATCCATACTAGCATGTTACTCATTAAACAAAAATAATCAAACACTGACATTATGAAGTTAATGTGGGATAACAGATATCATGGAGTATTAATGCATTAACTTTGTTCACTAAAAAATAAAAATCCAAGTAAATTAAAAATGTACATATTTAAGATCAATTAATATTTTAAGCATATTTTTAATTTTAAATAGATTACTGTTTTCAGAGAAAGTTTTGGTCAGAATGTATGTATTTTAATAGAATTTAAGAAGTTCTTTGTTTTAAAAATCAATGAACATATGGTAATGCTTATTAAAATGTCACTATATATTCTCATTTGCATCAATGGAAACTGATGAAATTCACATAGTGGTGCATTCAAATATGACATACATATCCATTGCCTTAAGTAATGGTTTTGAAAGTGTGAACAGTTACCTTGACATGAACAACTTCATGTGTTTAAAAATTTATGAATAAAACTGATTACAGACTATTTTCTCCTTATAAGGTTATTTTCTCTCTTCAAAGATGAGGGCTATATCTTTTAAGCCCATCATATTTTCCCTCCACAGCAATCACATGGGTAGCTTAGTGGATGGCCACTGGACTGAATGCCTTCAGATGGTCTAGCCTTGCTACAAAAATGATAGTTCAGGGAGTGGCATCAGTAGGCCTAGGTGATGCTAGGAGCTTGAAGAAATGAAGAATTTCAGGGGCAACCTACTGAATCAGAATATTAATTTTAACAAGATACCCAGGTGCTTTGTATGCTTATTAAAATCCAAGAAGCACTGTTCTAGAGGTCATTTCCAGATCTAGATTATATCATTTTCCGGCTTCTGAAATGAAGGTTTTAAAAAAAAAATGAGAATGAAGTTCCAATAGAACAAAGTATGTCAGATCGAATGTCTATCCTTCCATAAAATAGAAATCTTCTTTTTGCTATATAATCACTTAAGGTAGTAATTGTCCAAATGAAGCTTTATTAACAGAGCTGGAAATGACTAAATATTGTTAGTGAAGACAGAATTAAAAAGCCTTTCCATAACCAAATAAGAGCATGTAAGGTTTCTAAGCAGATTTAAAGATTGCCTAGCTATGTAACTGAAATGCAAGAAGTCCAGGTGACTGGCTGCCTTATTACATATTGGGTGTCACTGCCGTCTGCCAGCCATGAGTCATGGGCTGCAGAACAGAAACCCAACTACAACTGCTGATGTCTTCCCTCACACACATCCTCTTTTATTAAAGACAGCCGATGAAATTTTCAGCATGTTAACAAAGGCAGGCAGCAGCTTGCAACCCAGTAACATGGGGCTTGTGGCTCCATGCTACAAATGACACCACCTCCTACTTCACAGGCTAGAAAGAAGAACCAGACCTTTCTTGTTTCCTTGAAGAGAACAGATGCTTTACATCAAAGGAGCTGACTGGCAGCCATACCGAGGCAACAAATGACGTCCTTTTTCCACGTCTCTAGGGAATTATGCCTTTATTGTTACTTTACTATGGTCTTTGGCTTATTTCTCCAGCACTGGAAAAAACAGCAAAACTAAAATGATAGATGTACATTGGGGTGTGGCAGAGCAAAGGCAAGATTATAAAGGTCTGACGCTAGACTAATGCCCTCGAGGCTCCCAAGGAACCCAGCTGAGCTCACAGGGTCTGCTGAGCATACAGGAATGGAAGATAAAGTCAATTTCCTGGCCTTTCTTTATTATGTAGTCTTGGAAAGATATCTGTGGAGCAGGAATAGTGAGACCATAAGGAGATTTAGGATTGGAAATTCAGAGGGCTTGGTTGAAATGTTCTGATTAGGCAAGAGGTGGAAACCCAAACAGTAACTGGCTCTTTGTGACTAATTATTAGTCCCTGTGGCCACTTCTCTTTTATGATGCTAAATCAACAGGCAAGAGAAGCTATGAAAAAGATAGAGATAATACACCAATATTTCAATTTTATAAAAATATTTCCATTCAGTGTTGCTGCAATTATCTATATAGCTATATATTTACTGTTGAATAAATAACTTTTAAAAATAATCTCTAAATCACCCTTACCCAGCTATTACTCAGTTAATCACTACACATGCCTGGGACATTTTTAAGATAACTGCCTTTAACTTCCCTTCTGAATATAATTTACAAACTTAAATGAGTTTGCATGGTCTGAACTTTTTAATGGATTCTCACTCTTTTTCAAGTAGTTACCAAATAGCTTGATGAAGGTTGCATATGGCCATTCAACTGTATTTAGTTGAAATAGTGCACTCAGTTGAATTTACTGAAGCAGTAACTGTACGATGATGCTTAAAAATTCATGGTATAAACTTTAAAGAAAAATATTCATGAAAAATTATTTATGCATAAATTTAAGGGTTCTCTTTGTATTTATTGTGCCTTGTACATGGCAGATATTTAATATTGAATTAAAGCTTTTTTCTATTTATTTTAATTTTATTTAAAAAATATTTTATTGTTATTTTATTACAGTTGTCCCCATTTTTTTCTTCTTTACCCTCCACTGCCCATTCCACCCCCTACTCCGACAGTCAATCCCTACCCTGTTGTTCACGTCCATGGGTAAATTAGTTTTTAAGATTGTCAGGCTTATGAAGAAAAGTATAATATGAACTGAGACCAAGATAGATACCTATTTCCCTCAGTTCCAATATCACTCCTCCTCCTTTGTCCCAATAGTCTGGGGCCAAGCTAGAAACCTAAATAAATTAGACTTGATTCCTTGCCTTCCTCCATTCCCAAACATGTACATATATCCAATTGTTACTTCTTGGCAACTTTATTCCCAAATCTCCTTTAAATCTGTGTTCTAATTATACTCTGCTGCTTTCTTACAACATGGTTTACTCTCTAATCATCTTTTCTTGGCTTTTTTAAGTAAAATTATTTTGACAAAAAAGAATAAATGAATGGGTAGCTGAACTGATTGATGTGTGATAGATTAAATGAATGAATAAACACAGGAGTAAAGCCATATGCGGGTTTCTTCTTTATTATAAGTAATTTAGGCAAATAAAATTTCAGAAAATATAAAAAGCTGTCTACTTGCCTAACAAATAAAATTTATAAAGACAACTCTCACTGTCCTATTCCTGAACTTACTCCCATCCTCCCAAGAAAACCACAATCCTGAAGTTGGTATTTATCATCTCAGTATATGTTCTGCACTTTTATGTGTGTACCCATAAAAATGGGTACATTCAGACTTTTAATTTTATACATTTTTCATTATCCTTCATGGGATGTCATCCTGCCAAGCACCCGACTGGAACTTAAATTTTTACTCATCATTTTGTTTTACAAATTTATCTATATTGAAATATACAAAGTTTATTTTTTCATATGAATTCCAGTGAATGACTACCAATCTCTCAAGAATGGAAATAAAGATTCTTCAATACAGGGCTGTCATCAATCTTCTAGTGAATATCTCTACATATACTCATGGGAGAGTTTCTTGGAGTGGAACTGATGGATCATAGGGGTCTTTCACTTTGCCAGATAATACCAAATTGCTTTCAGTGTGATTGTATAAAAATGCATTAGCATCAATATGTAGCAGGGGTATCTTTATTCCATATCCTTCTTACAATGACCATTTTAATGTTTGGAGACTGAAAGCTCTAAAACACTATCTGATTGTGCTTAATTTTTTTCTTTTTTTTTTTTTTTTCAGATTTAATGTGTTTTATTGATTAAAATATTACATTTGTGCCAATTTCCCTTCCCTCTGCTCCCCTCCACCCGGTGGCCCCCCTCCCTCCAGTTGTCCCCCCCCTTTTAGATTATGTCCATTAGTTGTGCATACAGTTCCTCCCAACCTCTCTCCGTCTATTCCATTCCCTCCTACCATGATCCCCAATTCCTATATCATCTCCCTCCCTCTCCCCACTCCCCCTCCCTGTTGACCTCCCCCCAATATGCTTCCCATACCCACAGTTCCTTTTCCACTCTCGTTGCCTGTTTAGTTTGCCTTTGTTTCATCTCCCTAGCTTCTGTTTTTTAAACCAGTCCCTTTAACATCTCATATAACAGTGGTTTGGATCTAATGAACTCTTTCAGTTTTATTTTTGTCCTGGAAACACTTTCTCTGTCCTTCTATTCTGAATGACAATTTCGCTGGATAGAGTATTCGTGGTTGTAGGTTTTGGATTTTCATTACTTTGAATATTTCTTGCCAGTGCCTTCTTGCCTGTAGGGTCTCCCTTGAGAAGTCACCTGATAGTCTAATTGGGACCCCTTTGTACATAATTCTTTTCTTCTCTCTTGCTGCTTTTAAGATTCTCTCTTTATCTTTAATTTTTGACATTTTGATTATAATGTGTCTTGGAGTGGTTCTCCCTAGGTCCAGTCTCTTGGGAACTCTCCTTGCTTCCTGGACCTGCAAGTCTATTCCCTTCCCCAAGTCTGGGAAGTTCTCCTTTATTATATTTTCACTCAATTTTTCAAGTTCTAGTTCATCTTCCTCACTCTCTGGCAAACCAATGATTCTTATGTTGGGCCTTTTATAGCTGTCCCAGAGGTTTCTGATCCTCTGATTGTTGCTTCCCATTTCCTCTCTCTGCATTGGTTGACTGCTTGTTCCTTCTCCATATTCCAGTTTGTTGAAATGAACTCTGGATTTTTTTTCCTCACCATCTGTCTCGTATGCGGTTTTGTTCCTTTCGTTATGAATGTTTTTCGCTTCTTTCTTATCTTTTTCCTGCTCTTTTGTGAATTCTGTAAGCCACCTGATAACAGTGGCCCAGAACTGAGCCTCTGACAGGTTTCTTATCTGTTCATCTGTCAGGTTCTCTATCTGCTGCCTGGTGAGCTGTGTCACCGGGATTTCTATAGTTGTCTGCCTCATTTTGACAGATGCGTTTTGTTTTCTTGGGCCGGCTGTCGGGGGCAGTGCCTGTGTACGCGTCACAAATCAGCGCCTGCCTCTCCGCGACCTATTTCGCAGCCCTGTGGCGCTTTCTTTGGGGGCGGGGGTCCAAGATGGATTCACACAGTTATTCAGCTAGGAGACCGGGATCCGTCCTCCCGCCCTCCTGGGTCTCACTGTTCAAGGCGATGCAGTGGCCGCTCTCCCCAGCGCTGGGGTCGCGCACCGCCAGGGGCTTGACCGCAGCCGGGATTCCTCGCCGCCTGCCGCTCCGGTGCGACCGCAAACAGCGCTGCCCTCTTTAACTCTTACCTGCCCAAATGGCACCGCTGGTTTATAACTTCATATGTTGGGCTTCCGTGTAGTTTTATTTTCTGGAATTTCTAGTTATCCTTTGTTTTGAAGTAGTTGTATTCCTCTCTAGTTGTAGAGGGAGACCTAGCGTGTCCGTCTAAGCCTCCATCTTGGCCGGAAGTCTAATTTTTTTCTTCTTGATTGCTAGAGAAGTTGGTAACATTTTCATAAGTTTAAGAGCTTTTTGCATGTTCTCTTCAGTGATCTGCTCCTTCTTTAACACGTGGACAGAACAAGCTTTGTAAGGTTTGTCACTTACATGGTGATGTTTAAAAGGTAATTACAGAGCTCCTACAGCCTCAGAACAGCCCTGAATAGGACTGTCTGCGCTTGTGTTTCCTGGTCAGACTCACTTTCCCAAGACTGACAGCCATATAAACACTGTTTCTAAGATGAAAAATATGTTACACACAGAATGGAGGATCCTTGATACAGGTTCACTTTCAATGTGGGTGAGAGGATGATGCCCGAAATCTGGGCAGCCAGAAGGTGGGCTGTAGACAGGGCAGCAGAATCCACATGAATGTCTCACGTTAACTACAGGGAATCCTAGCTAACTAGCATGCAGAATAATTTTATTTATGGTCTGTTTCTTCATCTTTATCCAGACTCCTTGCTATCTGGCTTTTCTCTTAGATCCCTTTCTCAGGGACAATAAGAACATTTAAGATGAACCACATGTTTCATATTCTGTCTTTATCACCCTCCATTTTCTGCTGCCACTGCCTAGTTTAGCATCTTATCCCATTCTCACTTCCAAGAGCCTCAGTCTTCTCCCCACCTTCAATTTCTTCCTTACTCCCGTCTATCTCCCATCCAACCCTATGTCTTTCTTAGCACCAGTGGGGTTTTGTGCTGGAAGCTAGATGATTCTTCAGCCCATGTGCTGTTTGGAGCATTCATTGCTTGTCAGAGTGTTCCTCTGACAAAGTTCTTCTTCCATTCTCTGTTCAACAGTTTTCTGCTCATGTTAAAAACAAGTTAGCAATCTCTGATTCATAGCTTACTTCTCTGTGTTCTCACAATGTTGTCTGCATACATTAATTGCAACACTTACCACAATGAATTATATCCATTTGTTTTAAGTGTCTGTCTTATTTGCCGGAGGGTGAGACAGACAGTGAATTTACTTTAACTGTCTTTAGGGTGCTAGTGCCAGGCTCTGGCATATGAAAGAAACTCAATGGATGATTGCAGGAAGAAGAGTAATTTGTATGGTTTAGCAGGAATAGTTGCCCTCAAAGAGGTATACCGTAGCCCAATCTCGATATAACATTACATTTATTAAGCTCCTACTAATACGGCAAGGTTGTTGCCAGATACTCTAGATAAAGTAGTAAACAAGAACAGTATATATTTTTAGTCTATACGTGGCTTCAGCTATTAGAAGGTATACATTCACTCTCTGAATTATGCTCCTCAAATTAATGAGGCAGGTGTGACTGTCACCCATGGATCATTCTAGGCACCACAGGGAATCTCACGGAGGAAGGATCGTCTGCTCTCAAGGAGTCTGTAGTCCTGGGCATGAATACAAACTCTCCCACTGCACAGAAGACTTGGACATACCTACGAAGGAGATGTTAGCACTGAGCTGTGCACGAGAGGGAGCCTAGTACTTCGAATTATCAGATTCCTTCAGATCGCTCACTCTTCCAAAATCAGAATGGTATACAAATACCCTTTGAAATTAGTGGATCACATTGAAGTCCATTTGTTACTTTTTAAAAGTATTTCTAGCAAACTGCTGAGAACAGAGCCAGAAGTGGAGAGAAGCCCTAATAAAGAAAGGGAATTTCAATTCATTTGGAGATTAACACTTCAGTAGTACAACATCTGTAAGGTTAACCCTTCTGAGACCAAACCAAAAATGGAAAAATAAATCTTATTAAAAATGAAATATATTAAAACATCTCTCACAAAATTCTGTGACAAAACAAAACCCACAAGCAATTCAACACTTCTAAATGAGAAATGATAGCTCCATGTTAGCCACATTTTCAATAGTTATACTTTGAATAAATTATTTCTGCAAGAAGAGTTACTGAAGTGCATACAGCGCAGGAAAAGAACACAGGAAATCTAGCAGTGGCAAGGCAAATTCTGACAGATAATAGAAATAATTCATTTTGATTCTCAGTTTCAATACAGTATTTATGTTTTTGAAATAGCTTTGAATAAAACTAAACAGATACAGGTGACGAGCAAGACACACGCTGTATTAAGGGAGTAGTTTCCATTTGTCAGTGACACATTTTCTCCTCTGCAACATCTGCTCCATCCTAGAGGGTGTTACAAGAACGTACATTTAACTTTTATGATGGGTGTGCGTGCCACAATGTGGAGTTCTATTCATTTTTATGGCAATCATAATGCCAATAGCTGTAGTTTGGGGGAACAGAAATGGTAACAAGTCATTTCAAAGGTGGTCATTACTTCTAACAAATTTTAAAGTTAAGAAAATGATCTAAGAAATTGTTTTTCACTGAAGACAATCCTTTTGCAACAATAGGTTTTCCTGATGTCCATAATTTCACAAGAATGTCTCTCTCATGATCCAAATAGAAAACCTAGATCTCGGTCACCTAAGTTGTACTCACAGCTTTTATAAAATGCAATTACTACACCGTTTATGATTTGAAATAAGCATGTAGCTTATCATTTGCAGTAAAACTATTACATAAACGTACTATGTGAGAAAATATATGATGACTTAAAGTGCACGCAGATGAGAAAAATAAGAATTTATTGAATTTGAAGACATTGAAGGGAAGAAGTTTAGAAACAAAAATCATCTATATCTTTAAACCCCCAAGAGCTTTCAGTCCTTACTAATTTAGACAGCTCTTACAAAACCCCACCACATCTTCTCCTTTTCTTTGAACCAAATTCCTTGCCTGTTTCAACATCCAAATATGATTTAAGCAACATAATTCACTCTACACTTTATTCATTTCTTCTTAGCATGAAGGGGAGGGAGGAACATATGCATGCTTTCTCAATCATAATCACATCACACAGAAGGAATTCCAGCTGCACCGGCCATCCAAGTGTGTATGTGTGAGCGTGAGTTTGAATATATTCAATAAAATGATTGCTCATTCCAAGGAGTTGAAACATGTCACTTGAATAATCATGTTGTTATTGAATGTATTTCAGAGGTATGTTTGGAAGTTGGTATTTGGGGCTTATAAAACTGAAGAACTTAACTGCCATGGAAGCAGAGAGCTTTTCTTTTTTTTTTCCAGGGCGGTCGGGGGTGCTGCTGGCTTTTTTGTTTGCTAAGCAAACTGAACAACTAAAAAACAAAACAAAACAGTTTTCCAGGGGTATAGACATACTACACTGATAAAAACCAAAGCTATAATGGAGTAAAGCTCAATAGAAGCCATGACAATCAAAATCAGGAAGTTTTTAAACCTATATATTATCAGTCCTCCAACTGACTTCTATGTTTGCCAATAAATAGCTTTGATTTGATGGAGGTCACCTGAGAGATACTAGCTTGTATATTTTGGAAATTGCCGATTTGTACCTAAAAAGGATTTACTGAAAACATTCATTTATTTTTAAATTATGGAAATGAGTATATCAGAGACCTCAAAACAGTGGATTAAAATTTAGGTTAGGCATACACACTGTAGAGATAAGATTTTTTTTTTTCCTTTCACAAAGCAGCTGGGGATCCTGGTGTGAACAGGCTGGATTCCAAGAGTGACGGTGTCATCCACAGTAATCTCATTTCAACATGACATTAAGGCAGCAACTGTCCGCCCGCAGAATAAGGACACACGTTCACTGAGAAAATATACCGCAGGCTTCATGCATGCAGGAAGTGTGGAGTTTTGTGAATGCTCTGAGTTAGGATGACCAGATCAAACAGAACAAGCAGGGGCAAAGCAATTCCTCCAGGAACTATTAATCTTTCCAAGGACTAAAAATAAACTGTAAACACTGTCTAATGCATGGCATTCTATTTGCACTTTTATAGGGCCGAGACTTTGTTGATATATGCTTGGAAAAATAATGATGCAAGGTCTTCACACATCATTTCAGAAAATATTCCATCAGGACACACCAATCAAGGTGAGGCCATGCTATACTCCAAGCCATTACACTTGCCAAATATAAAATAAACATGGCTTGTATATAACTAAACTCATGGCAAATCAAGGGAGGTTTAATGGCAGACCTTCTGCCACTTGCATAATACAAGCTCACATATCACCTCTAGATCTCTATATTCAATTGCATGTTTTGCCTATATTTCTGAAATTGCCACATTCAGAATGCATTAATCATCTTCTTTAAAGCCTGCAGAATCAGCATATTTGTGTATCAATGAGAAGGTTTTAAAGACTGGTTCGATGACATTTTTTTCACGATAGCTTCGAAAACTGTATATAATACAGATTTTGTACTGCTTTTAACTACTCTACCAATGTCTTATCTCTTTTCTGAGTAACTCTATTTTTTAAAACACTCTACCATTACTTTCTTGCTTTTCTTCCTTGGTTTACCATGTTAGTATAAAACAAATAATTAAGCAAGCAAATAATAAGCAATTAATAAAACAATCCCACAGACCAAGAGTTAAAGCAACTGCTAAACTCAAATATATTTATTGAAACTTATTCACCAATAAGCCACAAATAACACCCCAAACAATACTTGAAAATGAAGTGAAAATAAACACAAGCAAAATGAAAAGGACTTCTCTAGAAGTACAAGAAAAGGCACATCATGTAACAAACCAGAGGCCAAATCTTTTTCTGCTATTACATATTAGTTATTCTTAAAACAAAGTATGCTATGAATACTTCACTAACTAATCTAATTAAATTGTAGGCCGTTTGTCTCATAAACGTTTAATGTTCATTACATATAATAATTAAACTGAAATTCAGTGTCTTGAAATGGCTCACAGAAATTAAGCTATGCTCTAATGCCTATAATTTAACACTTCTATTTACTTCGGCCAAAGACAGAATTTTAAGAACTCTGTTAATTTCTTTGGTTCATCCAAGAGAAGTGGGAATTAAATGGTAATTATGAAGACAATGTTCTTAGAAAATTAAGTCCTGTACGTTAGTTGAGGATGACCACTTTCAGTGGCCCTGTGAAAGGGTAGCCTCTGGCGGAGAGGCGGGAGTGTACGCAGCTTTATTTACCTGTACGTTTACTTAACTTCAGAACCTAGAGAACCATAGGAGGACAGGAAGCATGGCCATCCCAAGAAAAGGGGAATCAATGAATCAAGGTATATCTTATTTACCATCTGTTACATAAATGCAATTTTGGAAGGATGAAAAGAAAATCTATAACGATGAAATAATAAAATTTAGTAAGAAAGTCATTGAGAAGCCTTTTGTAGCCTGCAAATAATGAAAATGCTATGTGTTCTCATGATCTCTGACTATAATTCCTAAAATAGAGTTCTTCAATGATCTCATCCATTAAAGCCAATTTTTAAAAATTTCTTTTTAAAATGTAATTTTTTAATTCACTCATTCATTTAACATTGAAATATTGAGCACCTATATTGGAGATTTGGCAATATAAAAAAAGTTTAAAATCCCAGGCCTCATTGAATTTGTATTCTATTTGTAAGATACAGATAATAAACATGAACAATAAGTAACATATATAGCACATTATCTTTTGATACATGTTAGGGTAGAAAATACAGCAGCAAAGAAAAGGTTTAAGGAATGTATATGAGGCAAGACCTCAACAAAGTACAATCTGTGGGTCATATACATCCCACTACTGGCCTATTTAAAAATCTATATAGAAAACACTCAAAAGGAATAATAAGACGTCATGGCACATAAAAATTACATAAAATTCAAGTTTCAATGTCCATAAATAAAGTATTCTTGGAACCACACCCGATCATTTATGTATTGTCTATAGCTGCTTTCAAGCTACTATAGTAGAGCGTAGTAGAGATCTTATGGCTGTGAAGCCTAAAATGTTTATCATCTGGTTTATAATATTAAATAGGGAGACCTGGAAAGGTCTTAGGAGAAGACAGCGTCTGAGTGAAGGACTGAAAGAGGTGAGAGAGTTAAATAAGCTGCAAAGGAGTGACAGATCTGACTTACGCCCCGAATGCTGTGTTGAAAGTAGACTAAGAAAGGAGTCTATTTCTGTGTTAAGTGATGTTGGTGTCTTTGACAAGGATAGCAGCAGTGGAAGTTGTCTTATGCAACTAGAAGAGTGAAGCGATTCACTGAAATGGGACAGACCATGGGAGCAGAAGGTGTGGGAAGATCAGGAGCTGTTTTGGACTAATAGCATGAATGGAAATGGAGATACTAAGTAGAACCCAGGACTGATTAGTCTGAGGTTCAATGAAGAGATCTAAGGTGGAGATATAAGCTCTAAGTGTATCAATGCCATTTAAAGCCATGAGAGAAAATGAGATCTCTGGGAGAATGAGTACATGGAGAAGAGTGAAGAATTTCAAGGTTAAGAGATGGACGGATGGGAAGGAACCAGCCAAGGGAACAGAGAATAAGAGGGACCAGGGACATGAGGTGACAGAGGGAGTGTCCTGGAAACCAAGTGAAGAGAGTGTTCCAGGAGGAACGAGTGAGTAACCATCTCTGTCAAACTCTACCGATAGAACAAATAAAATTATAACTGAGAACAAATGGGTTTAATGTTTAGTGTTGCCCTAGTAACTTGACAAAAGCAGTTTTGGTGACATCATTCGACAAAAAGCCTGTTTGGAGTTGGTCCAAACGAAAATGGAAATTTTTGCATAAAGGAGAGAAATGGAATGGTCACTAGAGGCAGAAATGGGCTTGAGAGTCTTTTTGTATTTCAATTTTTGAAGAAATAATTCTGTGTTTAAATGCTGATGGGAAAAACTTGGCAGAGGGGAAATTCTGTTAATACTGGAAGAGAGACGGCAATAAGAGAAAGAGAGGAAGAGGGAAAGGAGGAGTAAGAGCAGGAGTCATGTACTTAAATAGTCAACAACAGAGGCATCTGATGAAGAAATAAAGATGTTGGTTTGAGCTAGAAATATGGATCGTTTATCCGTAACAAGAGAAAAAGTAGCATTTGATGGCACAGATGCTAATATAGAGTTAGATGTGTGGATGGAAGTTTGTGGAAGTTTTCTCTGACTACTGTTGATTTTATGTTGATTGTATGTATTCTTGGTCGAATTAGCATTCCTTCATAGGTAAGTTTTCTTTCTAGCCTCTTCTAGGTTATCATCTTTGTCTATGATATTCTATCATATTACAAAGCTGAACCTAGGTATAGATTTCTATTTATTTATTCAATGTGGGATATATTGTGCTCTGTATCTTCTAATCATCCTACACAACTCTGGGATATTCACTACTTTATTCTCTACTTCTGGGGCTCTGAATAGATGTTAGATATTCTCATTGCATTCTCAAGTTTTCTACACTTCTCTTTCATATTGCTCATTTTCCTTTCCTCTGTGGCCTTCTAGGTAATTTACTTACATATATCTTCAATTTTACTAATACTCTTATTTGCGAATAATCTAACCATTGAGCTTTGCATCAATAATTATTTTCCTTTCAAGATCGTTCTATTTTCTATCTTTTTAATATTTCATACAAAATTATTCTATATTGTTTCTGACTATTTCAACATGTGTAGTCTTAGGAGGTCTAAATATTTGTTTCTGCTGACTCTTTTTCATGGTGGTTACTTCCTTGTAATCTTAGTAATCTTTGAGTTTTCTTTAATTAACTGCTTGATCTTAATCTAAGGAATCCAGCAGGCCTGAATTGGGGATGCTTTTCTCCAGAGAGGATTTGTCTCTACCTCTGCAAATTGCCAAATAATTCTTCAAACCTAGAAAAACACCACATTACACCTATGGAGTCTTGACTCAATTACAGGCTCTGCTTCACTATATTAGTGCAGACACAAGGCTCATCGACCAGAACACAGCGCTCTTACTGGGCTCCATGCTCCTGATAACCTTGCTTGTAGAGGTGACTCACCACTTAGAATCCCAAACTCCAGTTTGAAGTTATTTTCTTTTTTTTCCTTCCTCACTCCAACCTCTCTTTGAAAAAGTACTTCCTATCTCCTTCTTGAAAGCCCTACAGCATTTCAGAAGGAGAACATTATTCTATCTTCTACCAGGGGAGAGAATCTCTGTGCTTTGCTTATACTGACAGTAGAAGTCTTTGTGGTTATAAATGTTATTGAAATATTGACAGTTTTAGAAGTTGACTTCAAAATTATTTGAAGGTGGCATATTAACGAAGAATTGGTCAACAACAGTTATGGAGCCTGCATCCCGGGTGTAAGACCATTCTAAATAATAGGAGGAGTTAAAAAGAAAGTGAATCTTGTTCTTAAAATATTTTCAAACTCAAGGGAAGGGATGAAGTGGCAAATACAGAGAAGCAACATCAATAAAAGCATACGGACAGCGACGGAAACGCTTTGACATCCTCCTGGAATGTTATCCACTTGGGGCAGTACTCCACTTTGTTTAGCTTTCCATTGAGAACCGCTACACAACCCACAGTTTATTTATCAGAAGTACGTAGTGCTTTCCATAAAGAACACTTGTCACATGCGTGACCATTTTGTATTTTGACACAATCCTTTTCTTATATTTCAGTGAAGATTCAGTATGATATTTATGTTGTCAGCAGAGCAATTTACTTCTTGCCAAGATTAAGTCTAATTTCATCCTCACAGAATGAGAAGAAGGAATTTGCTTTTCTTCATCTAGCCTCTCCCTTTATCATGAAGCAGCAAATCAGAGTGGCAAACACTGCTACTTCACAGACCAAATATATTTGTTCCTTTTCTCACTTATACAAAGAGTGAAAAATAACATACTCCCCACACCGCCAGGATTGATGTTTATAGGATGAACGAGAGGCACTCATGTGCACTGCCTTCCTTTCTGTCTCTCCCAAATCAAACATTTCTCAGGTGGGCACAAATGTCCCCACCAGCATATATGTACTCTCAGGGCCTGAACATGACAAAGATCTACTCAGTTGCAAGGGCCTAATGTCGATATGTAAACTATTCACGTATGAATTACTGTCAAATACAGTATTATGGAATTATCAGTGCAATTATTTGTTCAATATGCATTGTAGGCAAAGCCCCTAGACCTTCTCTGATCTTAGTAACTTTAAGGGGTCAAAAAGTCTGTCTTCTATTAATTGTACTATGGGTAACTTACATTAGTTGTTACTTGTCAATTTTTTAAAGCACATACACTTACATGGTCTCATTCGATCCTTGCAATGGACCAGAGAGGTCTGGATGCTGAAGAATTAAGTAAGTAGTTCAAGGTAACAAAGCCAGTAATCAGCACTGCTGGGTCCAAAACCCAATTCTCTTCACTCTATTTCTGCTTCTCTTTCCATTCTAATATTCCAATTTATTATGCCGGTGATACAGTGGTTGTCTTCATTTTGGCAAGCATTGGTAGTGATTCACAATGTTTGTCTCAAGCATTTGCATGGACTGGAATGACTATATCCCATAACTATAATTTAAGGGCATAAGACTAACTGAAATATGAAGAGAATAAGAGACAGAGGAATTGAAAGATAGAGAAAATCTATTTGTGCACTGACATGAATTTTCTATGATTTTTATGAAACACATGAAAAAGCATTTGGTGGTTGCCCTGGCCAGGTGGCTCAGTTGGTGAGAGTGTCATCTTGTAAACCAAAGGTTGCCGGTTTGATCTCTGATCATGGCACGTATGGGAGGCAACTGATCAATGCTTCCCTCTCCTATCAATGTTTCTGTCTGTCTCTCTCTCTCTCTTCCTCCTTTCTTTCTCTAAAATCAATAAACACATCCTTGGTTGGGGATTAAAAAAAGTACTCAATGTCCATTAAATTATTCTAAATTTAGCCTTTGTTCCTTCTTGTATTTTAAGAATGAAAATAAATCAATATCTACTTGAAGAAACATGAAATTTATATCTTTACAACTTGTGCATTGCTCACAACAGTAGGGTTAAAACTATAATGGCTAGATATTTAAAAACAAAATACTCATGGACAACGGGGAGGGATATGATTGCGGGAGAGGGGGTGGGTTGGGTGGGGGAGAGAAATTGGGGGAAAAGGGGACAACTGTAATTGAAAAACCAAAAATAAAATAAATAAATAAAAAATTAAAGGAAAAAAAAACCAAAATACTGCTGTCCATGATTATTTTAATCATACCAAATATTCTACTGAAGTTTTATCTCTGAATGCAAAATGTCACAAGTAATCATGCTAAATGCCTATGTTATTTAATTTACTCGATTTATTTTCATTTATCAAGTCTCATTACATGAAGACTGATTAAAAATGTGACCTACTTGTTTCTAGCTAGCCACTGAAGTACAAGGAAAACTAAGATTATAAAACACTAACTGCAGTGAAACTAAAGCAGTTCAATAATAAACTAATTTTTTAATCAATTAATATCTTGGGTGTGCCATGCTCACTTTCTGGGAGAAGGTTCCAAAATAGCAGCTACTTCAGTGTTTGTCAGGTGTTATAGGTAGAAAGATTATCTTAACCATAGCTCATTCTTGCTATATTTGTTAATCAGGAAAAAGTAGTGTTTCATATACAAGTAAGACACAGGATAGCCTGGCCTATATTAGTTAGTTTAGGAAGCTTTACAACAGGATTTTTCTGTAAGCTGTTTTATCTCCATAATTACATTGTGTTCATAAATTCTTTTCTGACAACAACAAAAAGATGTCAGGTTATAAAGGTGATCATTGATAAAGTTGTTCTCAAGTGAGGAGGAAATGTTTTCAGATATACCAAAACCATATACCTTTTTCCAAAATGGCAATGGGAACAGTTCTGGAAGAGCAGTTGGAAGACTTAGATTTAACCTCAGCCTAGCATTTACTCCTGTATGATTCTGGAAAAATTACCCAACATTGTCAAGTCAGTTTCCTTAAAAAGAAAACAACAACTGAAAAGACAGCTGTCATTTTCCTTATTGGGAATTATAAGAAACAAATAATAGAATAGGTAAACAAAAAATTTGCAAAACTCTAAAACACTAAAGAAATGTGAGATATTATTTTAAAATATTGTAACCTAAGAAAAGCTGTAATATTTTAGTGGTAATGTGCAAACTTCCAGGTGGTGGTTCTTTAATGGGGGAAAAACACATTATGGGTGAAAATACGTTATTTATAAGGGTAAGGTAGCCCAAGACTGGAAGAAAAGCAACATTTTTTCCATTTAATTTGTGGAATGTAATTTCTGTTTTGTGAATTCCTCAGTTGAAGGAGAACCATGATAGACTTTGGAAACTCTCTACTCTGGCTTACTCTCAAAAGGCATCTGAGCAGACATAAATATCTGTGCATAGAGCATACACACAAATATATTTCTTTTTTCTTCCCAATGTTGGAGGAATGTGGACTCTGAGAAAAATATATTCATAGAAGCACAAGTAAAATCAAAACAGCATATGCTTAAATTCTGGCTTTAAATCACAAGTGTATATTTATAATCCGAAATGTTTCTCCACAGCTAAAGAAACCATCATCAAAATGAAAAGGGAACCTACTGTATGGGAGAACATATATTTTTGCTAATGATACATCAGACAAGGGTTTTACTGCCAAAATATATAAGAACTCATATGACTCAACACCAAGAAGACAAACAATCCAATTAAAAAATGGGCAAAGCACCTGTATAGACACTTCTTCAAGGAGGACATACAGAGGGCCCACAGACATATGAAAAAAAAACTCAACATCACTAGATATCAGAGAGATGCAAATTAAAACCACATGAAATATCATCTCACACCTATCAGAATGGATATCATTAACAAATCAACAAACAAGTGCTGGCGAGGATGTGGAGAAAAGGGAACCCTAGTGCACTGTTGGTGGGAATGCAGACTGGTGCAGCCACTGTGGAAAACAGTACGAATTACCTCAAAAAACTAAAAATGGAATTCACTTTTGACCCAGCTATTCCACTTCTGGGAATATACCCTAAGAATCCTGAAACACCAATTCAAAAGAACTTATGCACCATGTTCACAGCAGCGTTATTTACAATAACTAAGTGCTGGAAACAGCCTAAGTGCCCATCTGTAGATGAGTGGATCAGAAAGCTGTGGTACATTTACACAGTGGAATACTATGTAGCAGAAAGAAAGAAGGAACTCCTGCCATTTGTGACAGTATAGATGGAGCTGGAGAATATTATGCTTAGTGAAATAAGCCAGTCAGTGAAAGACAAATGCCATGACCTCCTTTATAACTGTAACCTAATGAACAAAATAAACAAGAGAAATAAAACCAGGGACATGGAAACACAGAACAGACCAACAGCTGTAGGAGGAGAGGGGGGAGAGGGGAACAGTGGAAGGGGGAGGGACTAGGCAGAGAATGTGTATGAATGGACACAGACAATGCAGAGGGGACTGACTGTGAGGTGGGCTGGGTGGAAGGGGGCAAAAGAGAAAAAACTGGGACAATTGTAATCAAATAAACAATAAAAAATAGTTTAGAATAAAAAATCCAAAATGAGGAGACAGAGCAGATATTGTACAATGAGAGTTTTATTAGACACAAATGTTAAATCATA
Source organism: Furipterus horrens (assembly GCF_987537825.1). Classification (NCBI taxonomy): domain Eukaryota; kingdom Metazoa; phylum Chordata; class Mammalia; order Chiroptera; family Furipteridae; genus Furipterus; species Furipterus horrens. The sequence goes on along the minus strand of NW_028327174.1, from coordinate 79,783,311 downwards.
CTCATCATTTGCCTATGGGGTTCTTTGTATATAGTTTGAAAAATGTCATTACTGTTATAAATCTTTACCATAAATGCCAAAGAATATTACCTACTGTGTAAGAAAAAAGAATTAAATCAAGCTTTTAATCAAGAAATTAGGAACTCCCTGGGAAATAGCTGGGACAGGAAAATATGTCATATTTTATTCTTTTGCAAAGTAGAAAACTAAAAAGAAATATTGAAGATTTGTAGGAGGACATTAACATTTAGAGAGTCTGATGACTAAGAAGAAAACCATCCTCAGCAATAGATATTAATCACTCACCCTCAGAATATCATGATATTACATACTCTAACTTATCTAAATTCTATCTAACAAGTCTTCTCTGTGGGTATTTTGGTTGTTTCTACTTTCTTTGCTATGATAAATAATACTGCAGAACACAAAAATATTTGCTAGAAATTTTCAAGGAATGGGAGGGTAACGTGCATGGGATTTCAAAACACAGAGTTCATGGATGGCAAGTGGTGCTGGGGGGTTGGGAGGCGGTAAGAGGGAGTGCCCTGTAGGGCTCTGGTTCATGCCTGGACAGAGGGGAAGGGGCAGCCTTGCTAAGAACATCTCATGTTTTACACATTTAGTTTCTGGTAAAACTTTTGTTAGAAAAATGGTTTTGTTTCTAGCCAAAAACAAAAACAAACAAAAAAGTGTGGAATAAGATTATTACATCCGTGAGAAGTCAAAAAGTATTTATAACAGTAATTTGAAAGGAAGATGCTGTTCTTATGGCAGGAATGGAGACTAGAACTATGGAACCTTAAGCTAAGGCAGTGAAAAAGAGATGAAGTAGAAAGATTAAAGCATGTCATTTTTGGTTGCTATCTGATAGGATTTGGTGATCTGCTGGGTGAAGGTGAGGGAAAAGGAAAGAAAGGAGAAGGTAACTGAAATTACTAGCTTGACCCCTGGAGTGAAGAGTAAGTGTACTAACTAATGTGTGGAATCCATGAGGAAGAGATGCTGTTCTGGGATGGAAGGATGGAATAAGTTATTGTGAATCTACCCATTTCTTCCCATCTCTACCTGGGACCAAAGAATCACCCTCCACAGCATAAATTACTGCAATGGCTGATTAACAGTCTCTGCTTCCAGCTTGTCCCTATAATTCATTTTCTACACTGTAGCCTGAGACAGCTTTGTAAAATTTAAATAAAATTATATTACTCTCACACTTAAATCACCCAAGAGGTTTCTTTCTGTACTTAAAGGAAAATCTAAAGTCATTCCTGACTACCACTCCTTACCTCTCCATCCTCAGCTCTTGCCCCTCCCCTTCTCCCTCACAGGGCCCTCCTTCTGCTCCAAGTTTCTCTCCATTCTGTCTTGAGGCTTTCACACCAGCTGCTCCCATCCTCATTTTTGCATGGCAGCCTCCTTGCTATTTTGGTCCCAGATTATATCTCACTTTTTTAGAGAAGCTAAAAAAATAATTATCCAATCTAAAGTATATTTCCCCAAGTGTATTTTTATTTTGTTATGGCTTATCCTTTATTTCTATCATAACATGCACCATTCAATACTATGGCATCTTTATGTCCTTTCCACCATCAGAATAAAAAATATTTTTTATAAATGGAAGAGACTTTATTTACCTTGTTTACTGCTCATTCCTAATAACTAGATCAGTGCTGATGACAGATAGGTAGTCAATAAATATTTGTTAAATACAAAAACACATGCTGTGCTGGAAGCGGCCCATGGTACAAGCATGAGCAGATAGCTAGAAAGAATTCTGAGCTCAGCAGAAAGATAAAGTCTGGAAAAACAACAAGAGGGATTAGGTACAGTTGTACTATGATTGATCTATATCTTCTAGGCTCAGCTACCACTAATAATGTATTTGTTTGTTTGTTTGTGTGTGTGTGAGAGAGAGAGAGAGAGATAACAATTTTCCTGCAATAATTACTTGTAAATAATTTCATTCTATCCATTCCAAGACAGAGAAGCAAACTAAACTCATCTCTCCCTGGTTTCTCTTTAGAGAATTAGTAGGCCTAATCAAAAAACCTTGGCTCTGTCTCCAGTTAGTTATGTGACTTCTGGAAGATCACCTATCTTCACATATTCATTAAACAACTGTTTATTAAGCATTTGCCAGGAATAGACACTGCACTAGCTACAGTGGATGCAATGTTGAACTAAGCAAACATAAACTCTGCCCTCATGGAGCCTATACTCTTACGAGGGAAATGAACAATCAAATAATCACAAACAATCACACCTAAATAAAGACCAGTTATAATAAGAACTGTAAATATGAAGCAAAGTATAGGGAGCAAATGGGGTTCAGAGAAAGTTTTCCTGGATAATGATTGTCAGGTTGAAATCAGATGATTTAACAAATGAAGGAGGTAAAGGTAGAAGTTCAAAGTCCAGAGTTGGGACTAAGCATGGCGAGTTCAAGACCCTGACAGAAAACCAGGCTAATGAGTGCTCAGAGAGCAAAGGTAAGAGAAATGTGAGACATGACCTCAATGATCTCCAGAGACCAGACTGTTCAGGGCCTGAGGCCATGCTAAGGACTTCACTGAATGAAGGAGCTCCTACATGCTGCCTTCCCTGGTAGCTTCATATCCTCACACTGATACTATTGCCACATGTACTTTGCTGTATGACTACAGTAAACTTCCTGAATGTGGCAGAAAATATATTATTTCAAACTGTGGCTCTGAAAGCTATAAATATAAATTGTACCCTCCCTCCAGATATGTAGAAGCCATATTTGAATAATCTAATGTAAAGTAAATTGAATAAAAGCAATCTCTGTTTATATTGGTTCAAGGAATACATATTTGGGATTTGCAGTTTTTCTCTCAATTACATACATTGTTCATGATGTCAAATTTTAATGATGGTAAGAAATTATTTCCGACTTCAGATCTAGAGACCATCTTCCTCATCTAAATTGTAATTTCCATTTCTAATATCTAAGAAGAAAAAGCTTGTTAAGCAAATTAATATGGTAAAAAGGGTTTCCTGGAGGCACATTTAACCTACTTGCCAAGGCCAACTATTTTATAATACATGGCTTACATGCAAATGAGAAGCTACTAAATGTAAATCAGTTTGTTCATTACAATAATCTAGTGTGGCTTAAAAATCCATTATCATTATTTAAGTAACTATGATAAAGTTCTAAAACTGCATTCCTATTAAAAATCATTCATTCTTTATTTCCTTCCCTGACGCACTCACTCAGCAAACCTACTCTTGGGGTCTTCCCCTCTCAGGAAATGCAACTCGATCTTTCTGAAAGGTGCTCAGGCCAAAAAACAGTCTTCTCTCTCTCACACCCGACATAAAATCTATCAGCTAGTACTGTAGGCTCTAGCTTAAATGCACATGTACACACAGACACAGATATAAATACGGTCCTCCCACCTCCTGAAGAATTCTTCATCACTTTTGCAAGTTTCTCTTCTGACTGGCGCTAATATGTCTTTAAGGAATATCTTTGCACGTTCTTCCCTGGTTTTATACTATGACTTCAAAATCTGTATCTCCAGCCCTGACCTCTCCTCTAATATCCAGGCTCATATCCAGTCGCCTGATAGGTATCTAGGATATCCAGTAGTGAACTTCAACACATTATCATGTCCATCAGGTAGGTTCCTCCTTCAAGATTCCCTATTGGAATAACAAGTGCCGGAATGACTTGGTCACCCAAGCTACAGACTCCTCTTTCTTCCTTACTTCCTTGCTCCTATTGAGACATCAAACGCTTTCTATTTGCATGCTTTTCATTTGTTGATGTTTCCCTGTGATTCTGCTAATTTCTTCTTATGTTGAAGATAAACTATCTCTAAATTTTATAATTATTTTTATTATTACATAAATACCCTATTTACCCCTTTTAATATTTCCCTTGTTATCAAGTCTGTTGTGTTTGATATTAATAATATATTAAACAACATCTTAGTAATACACTTAAAAAACTGCCCATTTGATTTCTTGAAGTTTTCCCATATTCTTCTTCCCTCCTCTAATTACTACTGTTCTGGTTTTAGGTAGCTTATTACTGTTTTCTTCATTTCCCAGACCTTAATTTATGTTCCCTTTGTTTAGGCAAGACAAGCAGGAGGGAAGTTTTCTCTGCAGAGGCTCAGCAGACACAATCTTAGCATAAACTCATCTATTGCAGTCCCTTGTTATCTCCTAGAATCTCAGAGAAACAAACCCAACAATAAGCCAACAAGTTATTTAAAACAGAAAAAATCTGAAGCAAGGACTCATAAAAATATTTTAGTGCCTTTCCTTCCCTGTTTTACATGCTACATCTGGGAATTCACTGGAGCTGTTGCTTCACTCACTGAAGTTGGCGGTTTCGGCTCTGGCACAAAGGAAATGGTAAAGCGCGGAGATGTCCAGAGGGTTGTGTTTTACTACTTTTACTTTTCATTTTTGATCAAGTTCAGCTAGGGGAGAAAATATAACAACTATAATATTTAAAATATCACTTATAGACTTGATGACAAGAAAATTTAGCTAGACATCATGTTTCCAAGGATTTTCTTCTCTAATGTTTCATTATGTGCTATCTTGTAGAACTATTCCATGTTCTTCTAAGGTAAGTGCAGACTGATGGATGAATGTGAGCATGAGCATGCACACACACACACACACACACACACACAGTAACATTCTGAATAGGCATCAGAGTTCACTGCATGTCTTCCAGAGACAATGTGAAGGATCTTTGAAGCATGGCACTACTTTAATACTGAACACATTATATCACAAAAAAGTTGCTACATAACCACCATTAAATTACAAACCAGCTTGGAAATAACCATTTGCATATCCAATAGAGGATAGAATGCTTTATAATTTTATTCAACTCTGCCACTTGTTTATTCTCAAGATAAGGAAAACCCAGGTTTTACTTGTCTCTTTACAGTTAAATACAACTGGATACAATTTGATTGAGGAATGCCTGATAAGAAATCCTTGGTAAAAGGTTTATTTTTAATCATGAAGATAGCAAGAATATTGATGCCATTTTTATTCAGTTGAATTATGCAAAATAACCTATTATAAATAAAACTGTATATTTTGAAAGGCCAGATTTAATAATGAAAACAATACAGGAAATACGGTGGAGACTGCGGACTGCTGCCCCACTACAATCTGGTTTTTCCTTCTTCCTGGGCACATGGCTGTCTACTAGATGCAATAGTTCCCAGTTGCTCAGGTTTGGTTGTATAATTAAATGATCACCAATGAAATGTGAGCAGAATGGGTGTGTATAACTTAAGTAAAAGGAAAACCTACTCTGAATTTCCTCTCTTTTGGTCTCCAACACATTAAGACAAAGCCATGCCTTCAGTCAACTGTGATCATGCAGAAGAGGCTATTTATTGCTCTAAAGGATGGCAGAATAACAAAATGGAGCGAGGAGGCCCTTAGTCTATTTGAGGCTGGGAGCATCCGAGCCAGTGGAGGAGAGAATACTGCAACTGTATGCCCTTTGGGAGGAGTCAGGATTATCTCTACAAGGTAATGGCAGCCATGAGAACAGGCAGTTAGGGGTGCACCACAGGAAGTACATCTGTGGAGGAACACAAATGCACATTTTAAGAGAAAGTTCATAATTTCCATATTCATGTTTCCATCCAAACCAGTATGTACATGTTGGTACTTATTTTCTCACACATATCCCTTTACCCCTTTGCTTTATGCGTACAAGCTGGTGGTGTTAAAACTGTAATGATAAATCTACAACTTGCATTTTCACTGATCACATATACATTTCCATTGAAATCTTATAAACACAGTGCATTCTTAATAGCTACGCAACATTTCTATATGAACTCAATCCTAAAATCACATGCAAAAAATAAATTTCATCTTGGAAAAGTAAAAAGAAAATGTTTAAGAAAATATGCAAATGAAGACATTCTGCAGCACTGTTTATAACAGCAGTGAGAAAGAAAACAAACAAACAAATGAAATGATGGTAATACCATGGTTAAATTTTCCTCTTCTTTAAAATGACGTTTGATTATAATCCAGCATCTTAAAACACTTGGTTGAAAACCAAAGACTAGTGTCAAATGTGCAAGAGAGTTAGGGAAGGGAACTGGGGCAAAGCATGCTGGGGGAAGATCTGTGAAGGGAGGGCAAGTATGGTGTGATGGGCTTCAGAACAAAGGGGGGTTGTACAGAGTGGTTCATCATGGTGACTAAGAAACCACCCAGACAGTTGTGTAGAACATGGAACCATTCTTTGGGGAAAACTCTGAAATTTTGTGAATGGTAAAGTCATTGAAATTTGTCTATTAAAAGAAATGTGACTTTATTTGGCAGTCATCGTATATCGAGGTCTTGGAGTATCTGGTTACATCTGATATGACATCTATATTTGCTGATCTACCAGAGGAATAGAGGGCAAGAGGAATTCTGGGAGTGCTCATGGAGCATTGGGTGCAAGCAGAATCTGACAAGTGTGAACTTCATTGGGAGAGTGACATAAGCAGATTAACATTTTAGAAATACCACTCTGCAGTAACCCAGGACATGGAACTAAGAAATGAGACAAACTGTGCAATGGTACAGTCATACTGTGCCAGTACAAAAGCAGTGTCAGCATGGATGGAAAGAGGGAAGACAGATTTGAGAAATGAAACATGGGATGCCTAGCAAAAAGGCAGATTTGGGTTGCTTTCTATGTATCTTGTTTCAGTGCTTAGCAGATGATAGTATCATTCATAAATTCTGGGAATTCAGGAAAAAGGGTTAATTTTAGAGAATAATCTTATCCAAAGTGGCTGACTTTTTCAGACACTTGTGATATGTCAGTTGCATGACTCTAATGTCTAACAATGGAAAAAGAAGTCTCAATATTAAGTTACAGCAAATGAGTTTTCTCTTTTCAAAGGGCATGAATGTGACACACTTATAGCAGGATATAATGTTAGAATAAAGCACTTTAGTGATTATATTTCATTTGATTTCTCCAACTGTAATTGATTTCTTTCTTTTCTTCTTCATTCAGCACATGAATTTCAGTAATTTTTAAGACACAGACTAAATCTAGTAAAGCATCTCTACATCTAAATTCCCTTTCTAATGCTTCTGAAAATTAGATATTTTTAATGGCACATTGAAAACACCTAAACCATGATAACAATCTTATGGGATATTATGCCTGTGCATAGTCTTTCCAGACATATTACTTTAAATTTAGTGTGAAAATGAAGGCATAAAAAACATGCTAAGTATGGGGACATAAAGATGGCTTTTCTCTCCATGTTTTCTATCACAACTCAAGTCTGAGACCCTGCAGACTATAATCCTAGGGTATATGCATTGAATTCTGCAAAACAGGGAGAAGGGAGTAGAAAGGACATGTACAGAAGCACAAAAATAATATAAAAATCTGCCTTTTTTTAACACTATTGAGCCACCCTCCCCCCCCCTTTTTTTTTTGCCTTTTCAAATCAAGATATACAACTGAAAACCCTAAGAGTTAGCACTGCCTGCGGAAAGATCATGACTTCTGAGAGGCCCAGCATTTGGAGTTTCAAGGAGCTCTTTTTGCTCATGGACGTGCAGTACTTCAAACTTAGATTGAGATTGCCGTGACAAAGCTGTACAGATTTGAAGGATTTAAAGGCTTATATTTTTGTTCTTATACTTACAGAGCCATCATGCTGGCTGGAGAGCAGGCTATTACTTTTTGTTTTATTTAGTTTCAGAGTGCTCATTGTGCCTAAGTGATTACATAGTTTGGTTAAAAGCACATAAAAAAACAGAAAAATAGGTCTGTTGTTTTGTAAATTAGTTATCTTCTGAAACACCACAGGCAATAAAAGCAACTGAATTATAAAACACGAATAATTAGTGACATCCATTGGATGCTGACTCTGTGCCATTCAATCTTTTCAAGTAATTCTCACACCAACTCCATGCGATAGTTATAATGAGGAAACAGAATTAAGTAAATTTGTGTAAGGTGATACATTTAAGTGGCTGAAACAGAATAAAAGCAAAAGTTTCAGTGAGTTTTATAATGTGAAAGCACAAATGAGTAGATCTTTCAGAAGAGCACAAGTTTGGAAGTATTCATAAAGAAGTAATCCAAAGGTACATCATTATCACTTCCATTTTAAAAATTGAGATGATAATGCTGATGACAGTTAACTTTCATTGTTCACTTTTTATGTTTCAGGCACTATTTTAAATGCTTAAAATCCATTAACTCCTTGGATACTCAAATGATTTTTATGATTTAAGTACTGTCAATGTCCCATTTGACAGATGAGGAAATTGAAAAAACAGAGAGGTTAAGTAAGGTACCCAAGGTCACACAGTAAGTGGTTTAGCTGGAACTGATTGATGGAAACAAAGCGAATCAAGAACAGAATGCTAATCTTTTTACTAGTGGTCCACCGTATTCTTGAACATTAGAATCACATAGGGAACAATAAAAACTAGGATACTGGGTCCTATCTTGGACCAATGAAAACCGCAGTGTCTGGTGAGATCCAGGGCTCAGTTTGTTACAAGAGCCACCCAGTGATTCTAATGCAGCAAGAGCTGAGAATCACTATATTACACAAGGACAAGACTACCGTTTTTATTTCTAACAAATAACATTTGGGCTCAAGTTCAATGACAAGAGGTAGATTAAAAAATCAGTAGTAAATAATGGAACTACACTGCTATTGCTTTGCCGTAGAAAATTTATTAGCATTGATTGTAAGCAAGAAAATTATAGTGATCTTAAAAGCAGGAGTCCCAGAGTGAATGTAGAATCTTGGGTTTATTTAATGAATGTCAAAGCTGACTCTCTTATCAGTTTTAATTGGATAGTAAATTCACCATGTTGTTTCTATAAACAGTTCATGAATACCATGTTGGGAGAGGCCTTGCGGGATCTTTTTTTAATTGAGCTCAAACAGATGGTTAATCTCTAAAATGTTAATTTCTTTATGGGGGTTCTAGTTTTCAAGGCACCTTGAAAGACACAGGGCAGTATTTTCAAGGCATAAGAAATACTCCTCTCAATTCGAGTGAATACACACCATTATTTTTCCCACTGTTTTATAAGTAGGATTTCAACAACAAATAAAGTCCTGAAGAGAAGTCTATGATATAAAATTGTTTGTAGTATGATGGAAACTGTGAGCGCAGTTTAAAAACTATGCCCTCTCTCTGTGGGCAAATAAAAAGGCTATGAGAAGAAGGTAAGTTAGATAAAAGATAATCCGGGGTAAATTTTATCTGTTGAGGGAAGTGAGGACAACTACTGATCCTAATAAGAAATTTATTCAAAGGCACAGTTAAAAATGTGTATGTCTATAACCACACTCCCTGACTTTCCCCCCTTATTTTAGGGTTCTTCAACCACAGGAACTCAGAAGAATTAAGAGAAAATGTAAATTGTGGAGAGCAAAACTTAGTGCTCTTCTCCAATGATGGAGAGTTGATTCAATAACCCCATTAACAACAAAATATCACCACCAGATCCCCATTCAACCTGCAGTCTGGTGGTCCTTGCTTCCTTACCCAATAGACTCATTACCAGTCTTGCTGAAGGCAAAAAGAGTCTGGAAGAATATATTCTTCTTGGAAAGCATGCATACTAGTGTAGCCAATTTGTTGTTTTTAACTTTAAAGTGACATCTTAACTGCAGTCAGGTTTCTTTAAGTTCAGGCTATCTCTCTTTCAGAGATTATGACCTTTTCTCATTCTTACGGTTGACACAAAACCACCGATTGACAGGGCTGTGGCTGTCCTATGAAGGCTTTGGCACACTTCCCCTCACTACAGGGGCCTCACCAATTGTTTTTGTCATTTCCTCACTCATCGGTGATTTCCTCCTATTGTAACTCCAGATATCAGAGCAGGTCATTCACAGACAATAGCACAGGGAAATAAATGATAAGATCTAGTCTTTTTTTCCCCTTTCATTACACTGACTAGTGGGGAGGAAATATTTTGGCTCGTTATTCATATCCTAATTTTTTTCATATTATTTCCAGCATTGCAGTATTCTGTTATCTAAAAACATTTTTTTACATAAGGAAAATTATCTGTTGAGAGGAAGACATGCCCTTCAGGAGTACATTTTTTGAGACCTATTGGCAAATTTTCAATAAAGTCTGAGAGAATTAATATCATAAAAACAGCTTCTCTCTTATTATTTAGTTTGCATTTCCCAGAGGAACCTGAGGCCTGTCGAGTATGCATACCATCATGCCAAGTTTAAGGATTATACTGCTTTTCTAGATAATAATAAGCATAATTTATTTGGAATATAGAGCTCTACAGCACTTGCACCAAAGGTTTATTTTTATATCAGTACTTCTCAAACTTTATTCTTTCTATGCTAGACATTTATTTTTATTTATTTATTTTGTATTCTATTAGATTTGTAGTCACTTCTACCATGGGCTGAGTTTCAGAATCTGAATGTGTAAATACTTAACAAGTGACCCAACTACCTCAGTGATTTTGAATTTCATGGAATATGAATTTATAATTTGATAGAAAAAAAAATCTGATAGAGCTCCCAGTTCACTGTGGTCACGGTCTCTTGATCCTCAAGCAGAAAGAAGGAAAGAACCAAAACCCAGGGCCTGCATGTCAGGAGTACAGAGAGATGATTTCAAGGTTCTACATTCAGTGAGAGTTAAAAATCAACATTATCCTTGGAAGTCTTTTAAAAATCACTCAAATTGCTCTTGAAATCAACTATAGAACAGCCTCTCAATGTGTTCTTGGCAGTCAGTCTTGCTGCGTCTTGGTTTTATATCCAGCAGTATAAAAGACCACTGTGCTGTGTGCTGAGCAGCGCATGTTGTGGTCGGCTTGTATTTCAAGGCCAAGTTTTATTAGAGGAGAGGAGGATGTACACATACGTTTAATACACTAGAACCACACTCAGTACTGCAGGATGGCCATGCTAGCAAAGGACAGGAAGCCAGCACAGACTGAGAGGACAAGAGGGTCATGTGATTTTCTCCACTACACTGACTGAGCACCTACGTCTTCCAGGCACCATTCTATGTGCTGAGGAAAGGGATGTACAGAGAACAGAGTCCCTGCTAACACAGGGCTCATGTCATTGAGAGTGGAGAGAGACAGCACAAATTATAAGAAAATAGACAGATTGTAGATGGTGATAAAAATCAGGGAGAAAAAAAGTATAGGAGTGCTTCACAAGGGGCAGAAAGGAAAGTCTTAAGTGACACAAGGGACTATTTGAGTAGGTATTCATGACAGTGCCTGGACAAGCCCTGCTGCTATCTGGAGGAAAAGCACAGAAGCTGAAAGAGAGAGCGAGTACAAATGCCCTGAGAAAGGAACACGCTTGAGCCTGGCAACACCAGCCTGCTCATTGTCTATGTGGTCTAGCACGTAGAATAGACTTCTTGATTTAAAATTATTTTCTCTGTGCTAAGAACATACAAATTCCTGTAGTGTAAATAATTTAGCACTTCCTACGCACCAGGCATCGTTCTAAGTACTTTGCATGCATTGTTTATTTCCTACAACAAACCCTCTGAGATAGTTATTATTACCTTCTTCTACAGAGTGAGCAAATGAAGCTTACAAATATTAAGTAACATGCTTAAGATCCCAGAGTCAGAGGTAATTGAAGTCTGGTTTAGTCCTCAATCCATTGGTTTACAGAGCCTAAAATGATAAGCTCTATTGCCTACCAGGGCACTTGACAATGACATGATTCCACTGGGAGCTCTCGGCATAGACTGCACTTCTCAAACCGGTGATGTTATTGAGAAGTGTTATTTATAGCAACAATTGGCAAACAGACAAATCCTATGTGCTAGACATGTGTCTATACATTCAGGAGGACAAAACCCGAAGTTTCTAGCTGGAAGTAGATAGCTTTTTTTTTCACTGTTGCCATATCATGAACACAATACAGCTTATACCTAAACATTTAATAAATTCTAATGCTATTAATGTACACAGAATACATATTCATGATTAAGATTTATACTTATGAGCTATAGCATGAAAGACTAAACTATAGCTATGACTAAAACATATTATAATAAAAACTTCATATATATTTGAAGGTGCTGTCTATGCTATTCAATATATCAAGGATCATTCAGCATCATGCACTATTATTTTATCAAAACATTGAGTTCAAATAGGTTTTCAAAACTTGCACTAATGAATTGTCCCTTGATTATCAAACTCCAGAGATAGTGTGTATCCTAATGTTTGTCACTATTCCTGCCTTCAGCAGAAATTCAGACTTGTTCAGAGGCAACTGTCAATACCCATATGGTGCAGCTTTGGTTATTCCTGGAGTCTAACATGTACTAGCACACTTTAAGTTTGAGGAGATAATAAATTTCCATTAAAACAGAGCTGAAAATCCAAATCAAGTTTTAACAAGAACTGATTATAGTATTTTCATGATAGTAAGTTATTATGATATTATATGAAGTTAAAAATAGTTGACTTTCTATTATATAAACATCTGTATGATACCCAGCAACTTCATTTTATCTATGTGAAAGAAATATTAAGATCAGATAAATTAAGGACTAAAAGATCAATCATTAATTACTCAGTAAAATCATTTTGCTATAATACTCTATTAATTAAACAATTTAACCAGTTAAAATGTACAATTTCATATTTCTAAGTTATTTTTCTTTTCAAAAATGTTTAAAGTAGAATGTATACTGATTTATTTATATGTAGGGGAATCTTAGATTCCTGTGTATATAAATATTTTAGACAGGACACAAAATCACAATAACCGCAACATATAAACTTCTTCCAAATACATCACCAGCTCATAATAAACATATAGAGAAGTAAAGTAAAATCTGGCATGATGCACCCAGATCATCCTACCGTAACTTTCATTTAAAAAACATCAATTCAGTAAAAGTAAAACTTCCTGAAGATGTGTCAGGTAAGTAAGGACCTATTAGGTATCTGGCCTTCCAAACCCTAAACCAGTATTTCAGTTTTGCTTGTTCCAGTTTTTCTAAGGGCTTATTAAAGACAAGAAAAAGTTTTGCTTTGTTTTTTATGAGAGAACAAGGAACATATTTACTGTGATTGCATGAGTCAGTCCAGGGCAAAGTAATCAATACATTTCAACCAATACAAAAATAATTAACTTTGTTGCTCTGTTTCCTGAAGTCCCCAAATAATTTTTGAAGACAACACGGCAAGGCGATTGAGTTCATGGATCTTCAGGCGTTGTTGTACAAGCTGTGGAAGATGCAAACTTTCAAGACTCATAACCTGGATAAGCCACTCATGAAAAAAAATGAAGGCACAGTTAAATGCTAAGCCTGCATCTGCTACAGCTCTGACAGGCAGGGATCACGACAATCTTACTTCTCATTATATCCCCAGGCCTGTTTTTAGAAACTGACATGTATCATAATTGTCACTCTGGCTGTAAAGTGGGCCACTTGCCTTTTCCAGTGGTTCCCCATCTGGGATCGATACGCCATGTGGGGTAGGGGGGGATATAGGCATATGTTCAAGGGTCTGCAGATTAAGCTCAATAATTTGACAATTTTGATAAATAACACTTCTTCACAGACAGATTAATATGCTAACATTCTAGACAACTTGAGGTACCACATTTTAAATAAGAACCTTCCCTTGATTTTTTCTTTGATCCTTACCGGAGGATATGCTTATTGATTTTTAGAGAGAGGGGACAGGAGAGGGAGCAGGGGAGAGAAATGTCAATGCGAGAAACATCGATCAGCTGCCTCTTACATGCACCCTGCAACCCAGGCATGTGCCCTGACGGGTTATCAAACCCACGACCATTCGGTTTATAAGACAACACTCCAACCCACTGAGCCACATCGGCCAGGGCAGTGCCTCAGGTATCATTTGCAATCATTACTGATTTTTTTTTGTAGGTAATCTTATTCAAGAAGCAGGGAATTAAAAAGCACAGGTTCTAAAACCGGACTGCCTGGATTTGTATTTTGGCTCTACCACCAGCTGTCATATACTAAACAAGTTATCCTGCCTCAGTTTCCCATATGAAAAAATGAGATAGAACTTAACTTTTAATGTTTAACTGGTGTATATATATTGTTGGGCTGACATTTCCTAATCTTTTAGAAAAGACAAATTTCTTGTGCCCAACCTTATAATGCTTACTCTTCTGCAAGTTATAAAGACAAACTTTTTTAAGGAAATAACTAATAATAGACATGCACATGGAAATATGAACTTATAATAGTTATCAACGTTTAACTTTTTCAATACTACTATTCTCATTTAGGTGAATGCTTTCTTTTTTATATATCAGGTGTATGTGATAAAGGTCCCTAACTTCCAAACATGGAGACACAGATTATACAAATTCAAACATAAAAAGACAAGTTTAAAGAATGATATGGTACTATATTGTTTAGGGTATAATCTGTCATCTGTTTGCCATAAAAGTTCCCTACAAGAAGGAAATGTTTGGAAGACAATCAGCATATACTGTCAATCAACATACTGGAAAATAAAACAATAATGTCATATCTCTCAATGAAAGGAAAATTAAGCATATGTGCGTGTCTCCAGTAAAGATTTCCAAGACTAATTAAAGTACACAATAATTCCATCCTCAAGATCTGAGGAATGTATTGCTCTTAATGCTAGCCTAAGAAAACTATATCAAAAATGAGACATTAAAGTAGAGAAAATTAACTAAATATAAGTGAGAAATTCTAAATTCTAAATAAGAATCTCTCTCGCCATTAGAAAATTTATAAATAAACATAGCTGACCATGTACTTCAGGTTTATTAGTTAAGTAGAGTAACCTATAGAAATGCCTGTTAAAAATGTCTTTGGTCTTTCAATATCTTCATCTTGACAACTTTTCAAATAGTTTTTTTTCAATTTTCAGTATCATGGATAAAGAAGTATCAAAACATATTATGGATTTATTTGTTATTGAAGGTCTGACTTGCTTCCAGTTTGATAGCCTGCTTCTGGTTACAAGTAAAGAGCCAATTACAATAAATAAAACTTATAATTATAAAAATTTAACAAATAATTATATAACTATTATTAAAAATACATTGCACTAACCTTGTTAAGAAAAGGGCAAAGTCACTATTTGTTTCTGGAATTATAGTGGAAAATGCACTATATATTTCAGAGAAATAATTTGTCTCACAGGAAAACTGAATATATGTTGAGGATTTCTGTTGTTTTAGCGGGTTTTATTAGGATTCATATATAAGTAAACAGTAAGAATTTTAATTGAAATCAAAAGATAAACTGTCATACAAGTATATATTTCATGGGGAAGGTACAGCTATGTATTGTATCATTAAACACTTAAGCAGATAAGGATGTAGTAACTCAGATTGAGAATTTAAAAAAAGAAGTGACTGATAGCAGTAAACAGTAATGCTCTGCATCTATCCATTATAGATTGTTGAAACCTGACATATCACACTTGCAAAAACACAGTTGATTATTTCTGCAAGAATTATAAGAAATTAATTTTTTAGTTATGAATTGTTGCAAGTAGCTTATTTATCTAACGAATATTTCAAATTGCTTTTCTCTTTATAATTCAGCATCCCTAAGTTGACCAACTTACTTTTTGAATGAAACCTATATAGTGATCAAGTGACCTTGTCAAATTTTTCCTTGTCACTAGATTTGTAATGGCACCACATTTGCCCTCTTTAATGTGCCATTTGTTTTTCAAAAGGGCAATGTGCCTATCTTGTCCAGCTGCATTTCTGGGAGTTATTTCAGTAGCGATCACTTGAGAAAGTGACATCAGAAAATGGAGATAAAAAAAACAACAACACAGGCATAACAAGACTTGGTCAGATATAAATGTCCTATTCTTAAGAAATTGAATTCTCTATAGTTTTAATTTTGATATAACCACACTTGCAGATTCAGGATAACAATACTATACCACAATAGCCATGTATTTCTAAGGAAATACAACTGATTAAAAGACGACTGAAAAATTAAGGCAGCATACAAGTTTTTCCCCCTCTTAAAACTGCACTCTTTCAGCTGTCCTCTAGACCGTGTTAGCAAAAACATGTTACAGCAATATATTTAATCAAGTTCTTCTCAAGTGATAAAGAAAAGCTCTTGATTCTGGCATATCTACTGAAAAGAAGTGTAACATTATAATAACTCAGTCTGGGAGAATGTCATCAAGAATGAAAGAAACTGTCCTTCCTCAAGGGAGACAGGCTCTAAACTACCTATGTGACTAGGCCCTGTCGTTGGGCCTTGTCTGAGGCCTGCCTAGCCCAGCTGCAGCACAAACTCCGCTAAGTCAGTTTAGTGAGAACAGCAGCCCCCGCCCTTGATATCTGATCAAATTCCCCATTCCCTTTGCTCACGGGCTATAAATCCTCAGCTGTCTGTGCTATATTTTAAATGGAACCTAATCCCCTCTCTTAATGGTATTCTTGACACCTACCACAGCAGTCCTAAATAAAATCTTCCTTACCATTTAAAAAAGTGTCAGAATAATTTTTTTTCATTAATAAGGGCATATAACTTTCAAGAAAAATTGATCTATCAACTTATTAATTTTTCAGGATCTGTCCAACTTTTACTTGTTGTTAGGGTAAAGTATAATATAATTTTATCTGTTGATATAAGTGAGGGTTTGGACAGATAATGAGGAGTTCGGAGTAGAGGAAAGTTAAGAAAACAAAAAGAAGTGGAATGTTACAGGCACGTTAGGGAAGAGAGGGAATAAAGATTTATACACAAACATAACTTTTTGTTAATGTTTCAGTGTGTATTTAGAAAAACATAGCCCCATAAGGCCAACTAAAGATCAGAAACATAAATGCCTAAAAGTAAAATAGAAATGGGACAGGCCAGCTGTGGAAATAACCAAAGGGGATTATGAAGAATGTGGTGACTGGGGGTGGGGATGGGCTGATGGTGGCAGCTCCTAGTCCACCCTAGCTGCTATGTCCAGGTAGCCAGTGTGCTTTGGGTTTTCCCACAAACCAGGAATCACTTTCTCCAGAGGAGAAGGGACTACATGTAATTTTACTGTGTGGTCCCACAATTCAAACAATTAGAGCAATAAATCCATGCAAAGGGATACCCCCACAAAGAAATGTGAGTAAAAATAAACATGCTTGGAATCAGAGAACATAATCAAGTGGAATTTCCCGAAGGTTTTGATGTTCCTCAACATAAAGCACTCAAGCTGATTTTTTTTACACCCAAGAGCCACAGGAGTTCCTGCCCATGCCTTGCATCTCCCCATTCTTTTCTGGTGAATCTAAAACACACACCACTCAGACACAGATTTTGAAAAATAATGTTTAAAAATTATCACATTCGGATCAAGATGAATATCAAGACCCCAAGGACAGAAAACCTGTAAATCTGGCTGAGTTCAGCCCAAACATCTGATCCCAGTTTTGGAGACAACTAGCCCCCACCAACGGTTAGTGAATAAGTGGCCAGTACTAACCATCTTTGCCTTCTAAGCATGAAGACTTACACAAGATGGTAAACAGAAGAAAAACAGTAACCACTTTAGAAATACATGCTTTTTTCTGGTTTATCCAACATTTTCAAAATAGAAATACAATACAAAGCAATTACAATGTAAGCAGAGAGAAGTGAATGCACCAAAAATTAGGCTTTGTAACTTATTATAAGAAAAGAGCAGCAACATCTAAATGATTTTAGAAAAAAGACCTACAGTGAAAAGGAGTTTGAAGACAGGGATAGGCATGATAAGATTAAAATTGATCCTGGCATAACTGAGTCCCTCAGGGAAGTGAGCATCTATCTTGCTGAAATTAGGTGAGAAGAATTAGATATCTGATTTCTACTGATGTGTGCATAAATATATATAATATCAATGTGATGAAGCCTATATATGAATTAAAGTAGAATAAGGGTTTGTGACTTAATTTAGGCATGTGCGAATATATAACAGTCTTGTTTCAAAGACATCCCTGGGCCCATTTAATAAAAAACCATGTAAAATGTGGGGAAATATCAATGGCAATTTCTCTTCTGATTGAAACCTAGAATTTATTGTGGGTTTCTCAGCTTACCTTACTCTATTTTCTAACGATAAAATATATAGAAACTGAAAAAACTAGTGATAGTGGGAAATATATGGGCAATTTTTAAAACACATTTTACTCATAAAATCAATCTGGTGATTCATATTAATGTCTGAAAGTCAAAAGACACATGGTATGTAATTTTCCCACATCACAGAAACTTGTGGAAAGTTTTGGAATAGGCCATATGGTTCTTCCTCCATTTACAAGTAGAAATGCGGTTTAACTGCTTCCCAGACAAATTATTATAAACCCTGTCATTTTCTCCCAGCAAAATGAAACTCTCAGTAATCCACCCCCACCCAAATCCCTTTTATGGTCAAATCTGAATCTGTCCTGTTTAATTTTATTTTCATGATCTCTTGTTCTAATTAGGGTTGAGAAATATCTTTCCCATCAGAAAACAACTATAACAGTATTTTTCTCTCTTCCATCACAAAAGTCAAAATAATTATTCTTCCCCTTTTCCCCCAGATCGCAGTCTTAGTGGTTATTTCTACTGCATAGCCACATCCTCGCCTTCCCCCACTACCACATACCATTCATAGAGAAGTCCAAATTGAAAGTAATGTATTGTAGAATAGATGGACTATCTCATAACACAACTGCACTGTCTTACAGTAAGCTCATTCCTTTGAATCCCATATATTTCATTCAAATCTCTTGACATATAATCATTGTTAAAGAGACAAATAGACAACATTGTCTTTGATTTTATAATGCTCTGAAGTAATTTATGTTCTAAGTGCCTGGGAAAGATATAATGCATGTATGTAATTTTCTGTTGGATAATCTGATCATTGAAACATATTTCCCTTTAATTCATATATAATGAATGCACATGGAAGAACGTTTATAAAATATTATACATATTAGAAATATAAAGGGTGAATATAACATCTAACAAAAGTCATAGAGCTGAATCAAAACCAGAAGTAACTCACCAGTGATTTCTGAACTTCATTTAGAATTATCACAAAATGGCTAAAGGCTTAATGCCATATCTCACAAAAATGTACTTCTACTGGCATTTATTTATCACATATAGATACTACAGGTCTATATCAAATATTACCTGCACTGATCTTCACACCATACAGCTGTTGATGGGTTTTTGATTTTGTCAATTCTGCCATATTACCATAGGATTAGCAGATAACCAATAATTATGATAGAAGTAATTTACTACCTACGCTTATGTGCCCTCCATTCCTAAATTTTGTTTTTTCTTTATCTTCATAGTCTACTTTTTCTTCTTCAGTCCATGGACAGGAAATGATCCTTTAAGATCTTCAAGATTTCTTTTACTCTCCCCTCTGTTTTGAACTTATCTTTAGTCTCATATTTAGACATATACACATACCCACCCACACACCTTAATACCTATCTTTATTATTTAATAAATAAACACTTTACAGAATAAGTTTATACACTCTTTGCTCCCAATCTCTATTTCCTTCAGACCTTAATAATTTTTTCTGAGGACTTCAGGCCAAATGGAGGTGTAGGTAGACACACTTTACCTCCTTCCACAACCATAAGAAGGATTCATCTACCTCAACAAAAAACAACCACAACTACCAGAATATCAAACTGCATGGAAGTCCAACAAACACAGATATAAAAAAGTGATACTCATCCAGACAGGTAGGAGGGGGGGAGCCAGGGAGCCAGGGCAGAGAGCACATGGTGCAGCAGTGGCAAGGCAATGCCTGCAGCCAGCGGCAAAAAAGACTGGTCCCACATTAAAAAGCTGGAAGGGACACCTGGAAAGCAATCCCAGTCCTAGGCCAGATGGCACAACTCATGGCTCCAGTCCTGGGAAAATATAAAGTCTCATTGCTTCTGACTGAGAAAACCAATGGGGGCTGGGGCAGAGGAAGAAACTGTCAGTCTCTCAGCAGAGTCCGTTTAGAGGTTCCCCGTGGTCCCAGAATGTTTGCAGACCCATTCACTCTGGGAAACATCACCTGGACAACAGCTAGAGGGGCACCAGTCGCATATGGGAAGTGGGAGAAATGACTGGAAATGGGGCACGAGCAAGAGGCATTGTTCCCTCTCAGACCCTTCCCCCACATAGAGCACCACAACATGATGAAACAAGTCAGGTCGCCCTGTACTGATGAATACCTAAGGCACTCCTTACAATATAATAGGTGAGACAGCTCTATCTAATAAACAAAGGTAAACACAGGAGGCCGTCAAGTTGAGGAGACAAATAAGTATGGCCCAAATGAAAGAACAGATCACAACTCCAGAAAAAGAACTAAGCAAAAAGGAGATAACCAACCTATCAGAAGCCGAGTTCAAAACACTGGTGATAAAGGTACCCACAGAAATGACTGAGTATGGCAAATGCGTAAGGGAAGAAATGAAGGTTATACTAAGTGAAATGAAGAAAAATCCACACGAAATGGTGAAAGGAAGGAAGCCTGGATTCAGATCAATGATTTGGAACATAAGGAAGAAATAAACAGTCACCTGGTACAGAATGAAGAAACAAGAATTTTAAAAAAATTAGAAGATGCTTAAGAATCTCTGAACAACTTTAAATGTACCACCATCTGAACTAAATCATAGAGGTGTCAGAAGGAGAAGGGGAAGAGCAAGAAATTGAAAACTTAGTTGAAAAAATTATGAAAGAAAACTTCCCTAATTTGGTGAAGGAAACAGACATACAAGTCCAGAAAGCACAGACTCCCAAACAAGCTAGACCCAAAGAGGACCATACCAAGACACATCATAATTTAAATACTAAATGTTAAAGATAAAGAGAGAATCTTAAAAGTAACAAGAGAAAAGAAGAGTTACCTACAAAGGAGTTCCCATAAAACTATCAGCTGATTTCTCAAAAGAAACTGCAGGCATAAAGGGATGGGTAAGAAGTATTCAAAGTGATAAAAAGCAAGGACCTATAGTTAAGATGACTCTATCCAGCAAAGCTATCATTTAGAATAAAAGGGCAGATAAAGTGCTTCCCAGACAAGACAAAGTTAAATAAGTTCATCATAACCAATCCCTTATTGTGTGGAATGTTAAAGGGATACATTTAATAAAAAGAAGAATACCAAAAATATAAACAGGAAAATGACCACAAACTCACAACTATCAACAAATGAATTAAAAACAAACAAATAAACTATGCAAACAACTAGAACAGGAAGAGAACCACAGATATGGAGATCATATGGAAGGTTATCAGTGGGGAGGAGGAAGAGGGAGAATGAAGGAAAAGGTGCAGGGATCAAGAAGCATAACTGGTAGGTACAAAATAGACAGGGGGACGTTAAGAATAGTAAATGAAGACGGCAAAGGCATGACCCATGGACTTGAACTAGAGGGGGGGGAGGTTGCTGGAGGGAAGGGAGGTACTGAGAAGAGGAGGGTAAAGGGGGAAAAAATTGAGACAACTGTAAAAGCATAATCAATAAAATATGCTTAAATAAATAACTTCTGCCCACAACACTTGTAGGAAATTGAACTTCTGAAGGTAGCCAATGTCATCTTATTCTCTGAAGTCAATAAAATTTCTCAGGCTCTTTTAGCAGCAGGGGAAACTATTCACCAACATCATTTCTATGTCTTGCCATTGTCTCCTTTCTTCCTTATTCTATGTTCCAAATATAGATTCACCAGGGGTTTGAAATTACCTCTCTTCACTCCTTTTCTACATTTGCTGAGTGTCTCTCTGACCTCATCCACCTCTTTCATACTATACCCTTTCTGTAAATGACTCCCACAGCATAATCCCTAACTGTGGCCTTTCTCCAAAATGCTCACTTGACAGGAATGTCCCATAGGAAATTAGAACATCTACCTCTCACTCAGAATCTGGTTGTTCCAAATATAGCATTTCCTTCTTGAAATAAACACACCCCTATCTTTACTTGCCCTATTTCTGTTTAGGGTATTTTTTCCTCAAGTTACCTACATTCAGAATTCTAGAACACTCATTGGGCCAATTAATTTTCCT
The DNA here is from genome assembly GCF_987537825.1 of Furipterus horrens. Lineage (NCBI taxonomy): Eukaryota > Metazoa > Chordata > Mammalia > Chiroptera > Furipteridae > Furipterus > Furipterus horrens. Next base: position 79,761,240 of record NW_028327174.1, on the reverse strand, counting down.
ACTCACAACCTGTCAAATAATGTTTATTTCCCCTGCATGATCTTTCCCATCCCACTGTGTTTCTATACTTCATGATCTATTACACCTTCTGCCTATACCATTACAATGACCTTTTAGTTGGTTTTCCCAAGGCTGCATTTCTCTACTTTCCCAAATGCAACATATATGAGGTGGGGCAAAAGTAGATTCACAGTTATTCATATGGAAAATTACACAATAAATAATAATACAAGAATAAAACTGTGTTTTGTGTACTCACAACTGCAAACCCACTTTTGCCCCACCCTGTATTCATGGTATCATATAAATGGCCATCTTAAAAATATCACTTTCATTATGTCACCCTGTTTAATATAAATCCGGAATATAAACTCTTAATTCTTAGTAAGGTATTCTATGGCTGAAACAGAACCCCACGGGCTGTTTAGTTAGGGGCCCGATTGCCCGCCGCCAAAATTATAACTCTCAATCTCTCAATACCAGAGTTTAGTGAAAAGAAAAATAATTGTTTATTTAATAGTTGTATAGATCTAATTATTTGTGATTTCTGCTGTTAAGTCTTATGTTCTTTAAAACACCCATAAACACATATCCCTGCCTCTCCCCTACCAAACCAGGATAGATTTAGAAAAGTTAGAGATACCGTTTCCCTACTTTCTAAGCACAGTTCAGTTTTACCAGTAGCTGCCAATTATTCAATTCTGATTGGGGAGGTCTGTGTTAAGGTGCTCGCCAGCTTTTAATCCAGAACTGCGTGAATTCCCAGCCTCCTTGTAAGCTGCATGGAGTTTTCCCTTCTCAAAGCAGCATGGTGTACCCTCTTAAAACTGCACGGTGTTCCCCTCCTTGTAATCCGCATGGAGCACACAGTTAAATGTCTGCCCCCCATTTTTACATCTGTGACTGCGTCCTGTGATGCAGTGGGCATGGCACTCAGTCCTGACCATTCACAGAACCTCACGCAGGCTCTGTGTGCTTTTTCCATACTATCCCACAGTCCAAGACCCCTTCCATCTACCTGAGGCCTTGGATGCATTAAAGCCACTTTGCATAACAGAGACACTAGCCCCTAGCCTCAGGCATGTGAAGGCATCCTGAAAGCTGCTTCCTTCTCCCCATCCCCCAGCCGCAAGCTCTGGGGTTTTGGGACATCCCTGTTTCTGTAACATGGCTTTCATTGGTTTTTGTCTTAGTTTCTAGTTCTGTCCTCCCTTCCTCTTCCACTTTGCCGTCCAGTGTTGGCAACATTAACCATATCTGCTTACGGTTTCTTCAGCATTGCTCACCCTTTCTGAGTGCAATGTCTTTGTCCATGCATACGCCTCAACCTTCTGGAATTCCCTTTCTCCTTTTCCTGATAAAATCTTCACCTATGAAGATCATATCATTTCAAGATTCTCTAAACTTCCTACCTACTCATATCACACTATGCCTTGTAGGATCAATGCAACTGAAAGTAATTTCTCTTTTGTGCATTTTTCTAGGACCTAGTTTATAACCTGTATGAAGTCCTTATTACACAGCATTATTTGCTGCCCTGGAGTGTAAGGGTTTGGACCCATGTATTTTCTCCTCCACTCCTTCCTCACGGGGTTAATTTTTCATTACTTTGAAATCTTACTGCATTTTACACAGTCTTACACAAAACTGGAACTTGATAAAAAATAAGTTGAATGAATTCAGACTAAAACAATTACATCTAGAAAAATACAAGCTATATAAACTTAATCACTAGTAATTATTCCCTTCTAACTCGAGTTTACTAAAAGCCAAGTAAAAATGAGTGACTTTGTACTATGCAAATTCCCCATTCTTTATATTTAAAAATCCTTAAGTTAATGCAGAATTTGGCTTAGTTCCCACAGTAAGAACAAAACCATTTCATTTAAATGTTCCCTCTAGTCCTCAAGAGTCAGCAGTTTTTGGTGTGCATAAGTGGGAGAGAAGACAGAGGACACTGTTGTGTTTTTAAAGTGACCTCCACAGAAAGATCTATTTTCTTTAAAAGACAAAAGATGAACTAAAAGTGGAAAAACTTAAAATGGCAATTTTAGTAGAGTTTTCCCATTATAGAAATAGATTTACATACAATATCAGGTTTAATTTTAGAGCAACCCCTCCCCCAAATCCAATACATAGAACTAAAATGTTGTAACATTGCCTTTTTAAATTTAATTTAATTTTTTATTTTATTTTATATTTTTTAAAAATATGGAACGCTTCACGAATTTGCGTGTCATCCTTGCGCAGGGGTCATGCTAATCTTCTCTGTATCGTTCCGATTTTAGTATATGTGCTGCCGAAGCGAGCACTACGGTGCCTTTTTTTATAATAAATGCATGTCTCTGACTGTGCACTTAAGTTAAATGGCAATGTACTGAACATCCCTGATGAAGAGACAATATCAGAATCCAGAACTTAAAATTATGTTCCTGTTAATTTAGAGTTCTTTTAGTATTTCAGTATTTGATTACTGGAACTCTATGTATTGATACATAAAATAATCCGTAAGTCCAATTGACAATTTAAGTAAATTTTATATAAAACATACGGCTTCTGTAGAGTAGAAAAAAATAAAAGAAATTCATTATGGGACATACTAAAGAAATGAAAAGTATTTTAAGAGAGAGATCAGTCGTACAGATAAACAACAATCTTTTAAATGCGAAAATAAATGGTGTGCACAAGGATTGCAGCTACATATTTTACTTTGTATAGTCATGACCTGACATGAGAACTGCTAAAACATTCGGAGTTCCCCACATACAACTACTGATTGTTGTAGTGGGACATTTAAACAGAAATGCTTTATGAAAAATAAGAGTATGATTAGATTATCATGTAGAAAACAAAAACAGAAAAGGTAGTGAAACTACCTAAATATGGAATGGGTACTGAGATCTGTTTACTATGTTCTCATATAAGCAGGCAATTAAAATTTATTAAGTTAAGGCATAGCAATGACAATGCTTTTATGACAAAGTGAATAAACAGCTATGAGCAAGAGAAATGTTAGATGAATGTTTAATTTAGATCAGATGCTAACTGCTAATAAATTATTACATGGGCTATTGTTTAAATAGATTGCTTCATTTTAGAGTAAAAACTTAACTGTATTTTATCAGCCCTGCACTGTGGCATCTACCTACCTAGATTCCATACAGAAAACCAAAGCACTGTTCTTAAAACAGAAAAAAAATACCACATCTGTGGATCCATCAATTGTAACATCATTTACTTACTGTTAAGTATGAACTTTGTATTCTATCCAAATTTATAAAATACTTTATTTATTATTACCAGATAACGGAAGTATCATTTAAATAAATGCCTTTTTTCAAAAGCAGTTTGCACCATATTTATGAAGAAACTTTTCGGGGTTTCAGAAAAAATGGCTTTGAGTTGGAGATTAAATATTGATTTTATGATTTGACTAGTCATTTAAAATAAACAGTCTCATAAATCAGGCTTAAATCTTGTGGTTCCTTGGTGTCTTTTATTTTGTAGGTCAGGTCCAATAGCTTAGAGAGCTCTTTTCTCACTAACCCATTATAGTATGCTGCAGTTCTTTTGATCAACCACTTAACAAAAATAAAAGTGACATTTAAGTGGCATGCTCATTGAGTAAAGGTTAAACTTAACATCATCATTTATTATGTACATTACAAGCATTACATTAGTCAATGCTACACATAGATACCCAACTTGGGCATTTACAAAGCTATGCATTCTGCACACCTCCCCCAGCACCTCCTAACTCCCTTTCCCTGCTCCATTTTTCTCCAAAGTACTTATCACTGTCTGTCAAAATCATATATATTTACCTGCTTATGCCCTATCGCCTTAGCCTATATCCTAAGCTCCCAACTGGCAGGGACTCTTGTCTATTTTATTCACTGTTGTGTATCCAGTGCCTGCAATAGTGCTTGGCACTTAACAGGTACTCAGTAAATAGTTATTGAATGAGAGGACCATTCTTATTTTGGTTTCCTACTCTTCAGGCCTGCATTTCCTCTCTAAGTAAGTGCATTCTTCCATCAAGCGTTCTCTTATGCACAGAGCAACTTAGGTTCCATCGGGATTCCACTTATTAGGTGTGATACTGGGTAAATTTCTCTGAGCTTCAGCAGAATGGAGATCAAGGAACTAGCTGTTGGTTGCTGTGAGAAATGAATGAGGAAATCCATATGAAGTACTTAGTACAATGCTTGACGCATGTTAAGTGTTCAATGAATTTTAGCTGGTAGCATTCCTACCATTACAACTATTAAATTCTTTTCTTCTATTACAACAGCTCACCAATTCTTAAACGTACCTCATAATTAATGAAACTAAGGACATTTAAATTAAGGGCTAAGGTTGCATGTGGCTAAATCACCTGAAAAAAAGCTACTTCCTATGTGGGTAGCTTTCAAGAAGCATTGCATTTTCCTTTGTGCTCCCACGGAGCTGTATATTCCTCTCTATAGGAATCGCCACACTGTATTTCAATTAGTTGATTACGTTCAGTCTCCTCTACTTCATTGTGTAGTCTTTGAGGGTATGAAATTTCTGTATCCTATTACAAAGCAGGCACTCTATAGATGCTTATTCGCCCAATAGATGAGTCAGTGTAAAGAAATGAGACTGATTCCAGTATTTGTAGTCACATCACACATGCACTTTCATTACAAAATTACATTTCTCAATAGACAGTGTGATCCAGAGAGCGCGGTGGAGGTTTTAGTGTCAGAGAGCGAGGCAGACAGAGCAGAGTGTGTATGAGAATAAAAGTAATGTACTGGAATTCAGTGATGTGCTGCGAATAAAAAGTGCTTAGAAGACCGATACAAAACCCATTCTTATTTTCTCAGAAACAGTTCCTCTTTCTCAATAGTAATGATCTAATTTATATCCATCTTACAGTATGGAAGTGTTACTACCCAGGGAAAAGATTCTAATAAAAACATACTTGATAAAGTTGAAAAGCACAGTTATTAGAAACGAGGTCTGTGGAATCGGAAAAAGGCACACAGCTCCAGGTTTGACTACATGTAAAAATCAAAAAATACTTCTGAGGTTAGAAACTCCTCAAATATTTAACACCACCGCAAACCAACTTTCAAGAAACTAATTTTAAAAGGTTTCCAAATGCAAAGTATTTAGAAATGCTAAAACCTGTATTTGGATGATAAAAACGCAACTTACGCAGGCTAGAGAATAGGAATATGTACCTTTGGGGAGAGAAAGAAGCTTGAAATAGGCAGATTTTACTGTTGAATTTAGCCTTTTAGTGTGTATTCAGAATAAAGGATCAGAGAGAAAAAAATCCAGTATTAAGAGGCTTCTAGTCTAAAACTATCCCATGCTGAGAGTCTGTCCCCTTGAGTAATGCTTCTCATCATGAAAGTACTTACATTTGGCCTCAGCCTGGCTGCCAGATCATAATACTTCTCAGCTGCTTCATTGAGGCTAGCCTGTCTGTTAAAGAAAACAAAAAACAAAAAAACTGTATCATTCATTTTAAAATTGCAGATAACTGAATTGAATCACAGCAAAGTAATATTAACTTAAAAAAATTACAATCACACCAATCAAAAAATAAGTTGCCTAAGCAGGAAAAGACCATTAAAGAATTGAATGCATACAATGTATTTGTCATTGTCTTTAAGGTATTATAAATAGAATCTCAACACAATCCTATTCAGTCAATATTATTATTTTAAATTTCTATATTAGGAATTAAAAAATGTTACTTTCCTTTTGCAAGCTAGCCCAGATAATATGTCAACAAAGCTGGGATTCTCTAGCTTCATGATGTCCGAGAAGAATAAATTTATTTTAAAAAAATAAATTTTTAAGTCTTGTCTGGTGGTTCAATTGGTTAGAGCATCATCCCATATACCACAGGAATGCAAGTTCGATTCCTGGTCAGGACACATATATAGGTTGCAGGTTCAATCACCAATTGGGGTGTATTTGGGAGAAAATAAATCAATTTTTCTCTTTCTCTCTCTCTCCCCCTTCCTCTCTAAAATCAATAATCAAAAATATCCTCAGGTGATGAATAGTTGAAATAATAAGTTGCTTGTTTTATTAAAATAGTGGATATTTGCAGGTGTTTTTTTTTTTTTTTAATTCTGTATCTATCTAGAAAGCCACTTTCGTTCCAATTTAGGAGGAGAACCTTCAATTGTGTATAGCCTACAGGGAAAAAAAGGCCAGTGTCTCCCTCTCCCGGTTCTTAAGCCACCAGGGCGGGCATATGACACAGCCTCAGCTAACTGGATGTTCATGCTTGGAAAACTATCGTTTCTGAGCAACAGAAAGATGAAGGGATGACAATGGTGGAAATGATGGGGCTATGTCCTGGCTAGACCATTCCTGCAAATAATTTCTATTGGATATCCTGCTTCTTGATCCCTAGGGCTACCTTGTTTCCTATTAATTCAAGCAATGGCTTCTATCCCATAGTAAATTATGTAGTTCCCACAGCCTTCAGATTGTTAGAGTCGGTTTCTCTTGACTACCAACAAATACCATGAGTCACAGAGTTGACATCTACAAATAAGATGCACAATAAATTTTATATATGTGTACTATCTATTCTTACAAGTCATAGCAAACCCTTACATTCAGGCAACTGGTTAGCAGAATAAATAAAATGTCAGTGTCCTGAAGAAGTCTAGCCAATTAGCCATCAAAACAGCATGTTCCTGTTATGATGCAAGCTACATCAGAAAACCTTCCAAAATGATAGACTGTAAAAGCTAGAAGCTCTTGTGGGTTGTGCTGTAATCTGGTGACCATATTTTAAGGGTACGAAAGAAATGCTATAGAAAAATAACAATTCAACTTCTGAGAATCAACTTCAACTAAAATGAGAACACAGTAGTATACAGATTTGGGTCCTGTAGTTAAGGTAGTATTCTCTTGAAATTGTAATGTTAAGAAGCTTTTGAGATTAAAAATGGCAGCAGTCAGGAATAAAGAGGAGAAACAAAAATTAACTTTCTCAATTACAAAACCACTTTCAGGGTTCAAAAGAGAAGGCTAAATAGCCATACCTATAAAATTGAATTTGCACTTTGGTCAAGCCAAATAAAAACTATAAAGACATACCCCATGCAACCATATAAGTTATAGGAATAACTGAAGATAACATCTCTCTGGAGAGGAGGACATATTTTTCTAATTTTAAAAGGAAAAATAATTAGAAACACTGATATTTTTAATGGGGTTATAGAGAAAGTAAAAACCCTTGACCTGAGGCTCTACTGGACTCATGACATATTACAATGTGCTGTTGCAATTTATAGTCTCATAAATGTTGAAGTTCAATTTCAATATGTCAAGAAAAGTACTTTGGTCTGGTATGAAAGACTAAAAATTCCCTTGCTAGGGTATTTAATGAAGGTTCCCTTCACTTTGGTTCAGATTCATTTGGAAATTTGAACCAGAATTCATTAGGTCATGCCCTGGAAAGGTTTTCTCCAGGGGAAAATAAAGGCACGGAGGTAGGAAATTAGAGTAACTTAATACTACAAAGAAATAATTTACTTTGAAGAAAAATCACCCAATATATGTTTAATATAGAAAGCATAGCTACCAATTATATTCATCTTTATGGACATTCAAATTCATGAGGTAGATAAGGATCCAAAAAGAAACTGAGGGACTCACTGGATGAAAAGCCCTTAAACATAATAATCAACACAAGTGAAAAATGTTCCCCCCCCAAAAAAATATGGTTATTAGTTGACTTCCAGCCAAGATGGAGGCATAGACAGACATGCTGCGTCTCCCTCCACAACTAAGAAGGAACACAACTACCTCAAAATTAGAAACAAACAGAAGTTCTAAAAATAAAACTGCATGGAAGTCCAGCAAACAAAGATATAAAGAAGAAACACTCATCCAGACAGGTAGGAGGGGAGGAGCTGGGGTGGAGGGGACTCAGTGGTGGTGGCAGCAGCAGCAGGTAGGCAGAAAGCACAGTACACGTTTTAAAAAGTCAGGAGGGACAACTGGGGAACAATCCCAGCTCCTCACTGGCCCTCGAAGCTCATGGTCCCAGCACCGGGGAAAAATCAAGCCTCATTGCTTCTGACTGTGCAGACCAGTGGGGGTTGGGGTGGAGGCAGAAACTGCAGGTCTCAGCAGAATCTGCTTTTTTAAAGGGCCCCCACAGTTTTAGAACGTCTGCAGACCCACCCATCTGGGAACAATGGCTAGGGCAGAAGCTAGAGGGGCACTAGTCCGGTGTGGAAGTGGAAGGGGTGCCTGGAAAAGGGGCGAGTGATGGGCAGGTGGATTTGTTCCCTCTCGGACCCCTCCCCCACATACATGGCCACAAGGTGGTGAAACAGGTCGCCCTGTACCTACGAATCCCTAAGGCTCCGCCCCTTATAACGTAACAGGAACAACAACTCTACCTGGGATGTGGAAGCAAAGAAACACAGGAGCCTGTCAGAATGAGACAGAGAAGTATGGCCCCAAAGAGGGAACGGATCAAGGGTCCAGTGGGAGAACTAAGTGATGAGGAGATAGCCAACCTAATAGATGAGGAGATAGACAACCTAACAGAAACAGACTTCAAAATACTGGTAATAAAGATGCTCACAGGATTGACAGATATGCTTGAGTATGGCAAACGCATAAGAGAAGAAGTGAAGGCTATACTAAGTGAAACGAAGGAAAATCCACACAAAACCAATGGTGAAGGGAAGGAAACTGGGGTTCAAATCAATGATTTGGAACATAAGGAAGAAAAAAACAGTCAACTACTGCAGAATGAGGAAGCAAGAATTGAAGAAAATGAGGAAAACTTCCCAAATTTTGTGAAGGAGATGGACATACAGGTCCAGGAAGCACGGAGGGTGCCAGGCGAGCTGGACCCAGTGGGGACCACACCAGAACGCAACATGACTGAGATGCCAAAGGTGAAAGATAAAGAGAGAGTCCTGGGGGCAGCAAGAGAGAGGCAGAGAGTTGCCTATGGGGGAGTGCCTATAGGACTATCAGCTGATTTCTCAGAGGACACTTTGCAGGCAGGAAGGGACTGGCAAGCAGTATTCAATGTGATGAAAAGCATGGACCTACAACCAAGATTACTCTATCCAGGAAAGCTATCATTTGGAATGCAAGGGCAGATGAAGTGCTTCCCAGACAAGGTAAAGCTAAAGGAGTTCATCATCACCAAGCCATTATTATATGAAATGTCAAAAGGACTTACTTAAGAAAAAGAAGGTCAAAACTATGAACATTAAAATGACAACAAACTCACAACTATCAACAACTAAATCTAAAGAATAAAAACAAAATCCAACTAGGCAAACCAGAATAGGAACAGAATCATAGGTATGGGGATCATTTGGAGGGTTATCAGCTGGGAGGGGGGAGGAGGAGAATGGGGAAATGGTGCAGGGACTAAGAAGCATAATCGGTGGTAAAAAGTAGACAGGGGAAGTTAAGAATAATACAGGAAAGGGTCAAGCCAAAGAACTTATATGCGTGACCCATGGACATGAAATAAGGGGGGTGGGATTGCTGGCGGGAAGGGGGGTACTGGGCAGAGGGGAGCAAAGAGGAAAAAACTGGAATGACTGTAGCAACATAATCAATAAAATATACTTTAAAACTATGGTTATTAGTTTTTAAAGTCTTAATTATCTTTAGTGCTTTAATCCCCAAAAGACACATCTAGTTCAGAACACTTAGTTTCTTAAGCTAGAAGTAAAATTGAGGATTCTCAAAGGAAATTTTAAAAAGTAGAATTTATTATAATTTATCATATAATTGTGAAAATTAATTTTCACTCTAGGGCCTTGCTTCTAACATTAAATGATCTTCATCGCCTACTAATCAGCAGGCATTTATGACAACACATGGCAAACTGCATGGAAAAGGGTGTGTCAGTTCTATAAATGTTTATTTATACCCTTTTTACATTCTCTGAACAAGAGAGAGAACTCATGAGGAACTGTCCAGTGTCTACTAGTGTCTACTTTATAGTGTATGTTGTTTTTCATACTCCCCTCTGCACCAAGTATCCTAGAAGTGCTTAACTATTAATTGCAAAGATGACTGAATCACTAATCAACATTTGAAAACTGAGGAAATTTGCAAAATTCTGCCAGTTATTTAGAGGATTCTAAGGACTCCTAATTATCAAAACCCTCAACCACTGGATTGTTAGAGAATGATTATAGGACTCGGGCTCCCAGAACTACTGGGGTCAAAGTGTTTAAAGAAGGTGATAAAGTACACTTTTCTGAATACCAGTATCATTTCTTTCTTTACTATTTCTTTTCTGGAACAGAAAATTTCTAAATTTGCTATCTAAATATCATTCAATTACGGATTATTAAAATGAGGCTCAGAGAAGCTGAGAACTTCCCCAAGGTTATACAGCTGGTAAGTGGTTGAGCTGGGTGGGGGTCAAGGCCACCAAACCAAACATCTGAACCACAAGAACATGCTGGTGTTACACAAGATGTAGCACAATGATGAGGTACCTTGTTTTGTGGCAGATGACCATGACATTACTAAATCAAGTACCGAGAAAAGGACAAAACATGCTTTAAAAAAAAAAAACAAACATTTTATTTATTTATTTTTAGAGAGAGGGTTAGGGAGGGAGAAAGAGAGTGAGAGAAACATCAATGTGTGGTTGCCTCTCATGCATCCCCAACTGGGGACCCGGCCTGAAACCCAGGCATGTGCCCTGACTGGGAACTGAATCAGCGACCCTTTGGTTTGCAGGCTGGTGCCCAATCCACTGAGCCACACCAGCCAGGGCAAAACATGCTTTTTGATTGCGTTAAAAAGCCATGACTTAAGAGTAAGTGATGGAATTAGAAAGGGGGGAGGGGTATGGAGAACATCTGCAATCCCAAGGTTTACTTCCTGCCCAACTCCATCTCCCAAACTGAGAGAAGAGGACCTCACCAAGCCAACTAAGCCAAATAGAGTATTAAGAATAAGAGTGAAATATACAATTCTGTTTTGCCCCACTGTCCTCACACTGTCCCAAAAAGAGGGAAGAGAAGGAACTCAGGGGACAGGCAATGAAATAGGGATGAAGGAAATAAAAGAACAGTGCTGAACTCTCACTTTCTTACTTTCATGATCTCCCATTTTTTGAGAGTGGTTGCATTTAGATATGGAAGAGAACCATAGGCTTCCCATGTGCCCAGGTAGAAGACTCAGAAGGTGGGTAAAAGGGAAAGCAGTTAGCTCTGCCAAGAGATCTCCCACGCCCGATGTAGATAACCTTGTGTTTTAGCAACAGTGCCCTTCAAAAGGCAAGGATGGCATTGTAAGAACAATCATGTGTACCAAGAAGCTACACTGGGTCCAGATGAGTAACTAACCCCATCTAACATGCCACGCTAAGAGTCAACATTAAGTTATGTCCCAAATGAGAGAATAAGGATTTAATCATTATGCCAACAATAGATTTAAATGGAGGCTTCTTTTTTACTAGCAACACCTGCCCATCATATACAAGGTCTATCCAGAAAAAGTCCAAACATTGTTCATATAAGAGAATGGTTTACACAACATCAACATAACCAGGCAGCCAAAGAGAGTGAACTGGAATGTGCATGTTGAACAATGATGACTTCACTATACTAGTAAGTTGGGGGGGTAGACGCTGTTCAGTGAACATGTGTACTGCATAGCCACCACATTCAAAATGACCGAACAAGCAGAACAACGAATCTGCATCATATTTTGCATTAGGCTTGAACATTCCTCTGTAGAAACTATTTTGATGATTCAAAAGGCCACAGCTATAGTCAACTGGTGACTGGCAGTTTCATCATGACAATGTGCCCACTCATGCACCACATCTCATACAGAGTTATTTGGCAAAACATCAAATCACCCAGGTGACTCAGTCCCACTACAGCCCAGATTTGACACCCTGTGACTTCTGGCTTTTGCCAAAACTAATATTACCTTAGAAAGGAAAGAGATTTCAGACTGTCGATGAGATTCAGGAATATATGATGGAGCAGTTGATGGCAACTGGGAGATCTGTGTGAGGTCCCGAGGTGCCTACTTTGAAAGGGACTGAGGCTTCACTGTCCTATGTACAAAGTTTCTTGTATCTTCTTCAATAAATGTCTCTATTTTTCATATTACATGGCTGGATACTTTCTGAACAGGCCTTCTTATATTTCCCCCTACACCCCTTTCACATTATCTGTGGCCTCTCAGGACCAGGAGAGGCAAGGAAGTAAAAAAAGTGCTAGATGGTATTTGTAAACTGGGCTATGAAGTAAACAGTAAACCTTGAAATCACCCCAAAAATCAATGGATTGAACCTATCATATTTTAAAAGTCTTTAGATTCAGGTTTTTTTTTTTTTTTTTTGCCATCAGTGAAAAGGTAGGTTCAGAGTGAGAACATACAGTAACAGTCACAAACAATTGTTATCCTTGGTTACTATGGAACTCCATTTTTGCACATGGGACTATGAGACTTACATATGTTAAAAAAATATAGAAATATAGTTCATATATATAGTTCCCCTCTCTGGTGTTATTTTATAATAGAAAAGCATTTTTTTAAAACATAGGTTTATGGCCCAATATTCTTACAAGAATAGATATATAAAAGAAATTTTGGAATCAATTACGTTATGAAATAGAAACTTAATATACCCTGTGAAATGTTTTAGGAAAATCTGATTAAAAGAATCACTTACAATTACCTAATTTTTATGTATTCCAGGAGAATTATAAAATTAAAACTTTCTAAATTTAAAATTACTTCCTTGAAATATAAAAAATAAAAACTAATAGCATTTAGAAGACTCTCTTTAACTAGTTATTAATAGTTATGGATTGTCAATTTTTAATTAAAAATTATTTAATATAGATAATAACCACGGTATGGCTCATACAAAAGACAATACTTTATTAAAGTATTTTGATTATTTTCAAGAACAAGTTATGAGCATTTTTTTTTACTAGAGAGCAGTTTGTTCCTATATCATTTAAGTAGAATAAAACAGTAGATGAATTTTCCTGTGTTCTTGCCAACTGCTAAACTGACATTTAGCTTTAAGTTACTCAAAGCAGCACTAAATTTTAATTCAAGGTGATAACTTGGATAGTAGAACTAGAAGCAGAACTGAAATGAATGAGACATAAAAGTGTATGGGAAATCTTCAAATAGTAAAACCAGAGTCACACATATGCACAAACAATAGAGCAGAGAGGATCCTCATAATGAAACTCTTAGAATAAATTGCTTATGACCATCAGGCCTTCTTAAATGAAAACTTCTCTGTCAAGACATCAGAAATGGCTGCATAACCTGTAGGTATCTGTCTCGGCTCTGCCCAGGCTCTGTAGCTTCAGCTTCACTGGAGAGGACACTCCAGCGTCATTGCAAGATGTCGATTCAACATGGGAGGAGACAGATACCGTGTCACTCCCGAGTCGGACTGCACAGCCATTCTCAGCAGTGCAGATAGACTCTTAAGAAGCTATACCATCGTCTCTCGAGACGGACGGCTGCCGACGACGATCTGTCTCGGTTCTAAACATAAAAGATAGCGCGATAAAACAGAAATGTAGCAATTACAGAGAAACAGACTATGTTGGTATAGTTTTACAAAAGGTTCCTCTCAGGCCCTGGCCAGTGTGGCTCAGTCAGTTGGAGCATCATTCTGTACACCAAAAGATTGGATGTTCGATTTCCAGTCAGGGCACATATGGAAGGTCACCAATCGCTGTTTCTCTCTTGCTTTCCTTTTCTCTTTTACTAAAATCAATAAATATATGTTTATTAGGAAAAGATTCCTCCACACTAGAAATTTCTTGATGGCTCCAGAGCATTTGAGCCCATTTTTTAATGGCTTCAAATTATTCAAGGCTGCCAAGAACATGTTAAGCCTATATCTAGAAAGGTTATACAATGAAATATACTAAAAAAATGAAAAGGGAGAAAATACGTATAGCAATGCTATTATTCTATTCATATATAGAAAATTACTACTTATATTCAAGCTGTAATAGGCAGGAGGAGTTGGGATGAGTGAAAAGAGGGAAGGCAAGATAAAATTTACTTGCAGGGGTGGTCCAAGAACCAACATCATAAGCATCATCTGGGACTTGTTAGAAGTGTAAAGCCTCACGTACCACCCAAACATACTAAATCAGAATGTGCATTTTTAACAAGATCCCCAGGTGATTCACATACACATTCATGCTGGAGAGGTGGTAGGTTAAAAAATGCCCACCTTCAATCTCATCTGCCACTCTTTGCTTTAAAAACCTTACAACCTAGTTGAAATAAGCCCCTTTTGACCAAAAGTTGGCAGTGAAGTACAATTTAAAACTGGAACACCCAATGACTTTTCAAGAGATCTTTGGTAGTTTTGGATGTGTTAAAGAAGGAAGTATATGGCCTAGAGGGCCTTGGAGTTACATATATTTCCAACAGCCATCTCTCCCTCTCTCCCTCTCTCTCTCTCCCTCCCCACCCCCACTCTAATCTTCTTCGAGAAATTTTTTCTCATTTAAAAAATTTCAATTTTATGTCACTTCCAATGAAATTTATAAAGAAATTAGTACATACAAATTCTATATCTTTAATATAATTAAATCTATCAGTATATTATTTGAGTATAGAAATTGAAAGATAATTCCTTCCCATATATTCACGCTGGTCCCTACAAACTATGGCAATAATGGGAACCAGTCGGTGAAGTGTAGTTTGCTTTCCTTGCTGCCTTAGGAAGAGGTGACGACTTGCGCCTGGTGGCCTGAAAAAAAGCCAAGTGCACAGCCATCTCAGCTGCACCCTCTGTCAGACTCTACACCATAATGGTATTTCTAAAAATGTAATAGCCCGTTGAGAGTAAAAGCTTGGAGTTCTCTCTCCTATAACTATAAATCTATTTTCTAAATTCACCAAGAAGAAGTAATTTAAAAATACATGTTGGTTGGAAGGGTCTCATTATTTAGGATTTACACACATTTGATAACCCATTACTCTCAATAAATCCTTTCTCCATTAATAAATTCAAGAATCAGTGCTTCTAGTTAATCACTCAGTTTTAAAGACATGGGTGAGCCAAAGGGACACAGTGAAGTCAATGTTATATTTGGCCAGAATACACTAAGTTTAAACTAAGTTTACCCAACTGTGGGAAATGCCAACTCTCTTGGAGCCTCAGTATTTTCATCTGCAAAATGGGAATATCTCTACTTCACGTAAGTGGAATTATAACTCAAAGGATGACAGATATAAAAAGCAAAATATGGTGCCAGGTCAACAGGAAGTATTTTAGTAAGTGCTACTTTTGTTCCTCCCTTACCCTGTAAGTGGATGAAACACAAGCAAGAATAAAATATAACTTTCCACCAGAGCCCATGAATGCTGTGAATCAGGTAAAGTTTGTTTTTAGTGCCTCTACACTTGCTCTCAGTTATTAGATATCATTATGCTGTTTCTAGCTTCCAGTTCTGGGAGAACATTGAATCAAAACGTTCATACAAAATGCTTCTAATGGAATAAGTGATTAAATATTTTCCTTTCACAACTCTATAGACATAAAACTCTACTGAGTTCTAGCATTTTAAATTCCTTTGATATTTTTCTTTGATGATAACCAATCTGCTTTTTATAACGCTCTCATCTGGAAGCATCTAGCACTTTTTCCATTTTATTTGAAGTACTAAAAATGTCAACACAAATAGTCAACGCTCATTATGTGAGGCCACTCAACATCTGTGATCACCCTCCCTATAAATATATTGGGTAATTAGCTGCAATGTGGATCCCACCTTTACAAACAAGACAGAAGCCAGAAATTCCCTCATCTTCCCACTTTATTCCAGCCAACGTTCTAACACACAGCTGAAGCTCCACCACTCAGAATCAACCTCAAGAGAATGGAAGTCGGAAGTAAGCATAATGGAGAACAGCACTGTGCCCAGGAGACTGATCTTTTAATGAATGTGGCATTCAATCTGCTTGGTCCCTCATGCCTGATGGTGGCAGTGCTCTAGACTGTAAAAGCTGCTGAGTCCCAGAGAAAGCAAGGTGATTCAGCATTATTTCTGGATGTGTAGACCACTCTCAAGCCTGTGAGAGAGTTTTGGGGCTACAGAATTCTCTTTAATAAGAATATCTATTAAATAATAAATACTGGCAAGAGTGAATTTAGTTTGCAACAAAACTGTGACCCATATGTGAAGACAAGTTTAGACACAGATCTATTTTCATCAATTTTGCTTTCAATATGGTGACTGAAGACATTCATTCTATTTTGGACATTTTCTCTATTTGTTGAAACCTGCTCTATGCTTTTCAGAAATTTTCTATTTATATACAGTATTCCCTCACTTATCACGGGTATTACATTCTAGACCCCCCTGTGATAGGTGAAAATCCACAAAGTAGGAACCTTACATTTACTTTAGTATTTATATATATTTTAAGGCTTTATAAACCCTTCCCACACTTATAAACTGTTCCCAGTCCCTTATTAACCTTTCCCACTCCCTTATTAACCATTTCCCCATTCTATAAATACTATTTATGTTCTTAAACATATTCTACACTCTTAAACCTACATAACTTTAACAACATACATATACAGTAGCGCAAAATCCTGCAATATAGCAAAAAATCCGTGATAAATAATTAAATATAATATTTTTAAAAATCCTGCAATACAGTGAGGACACAATAAGTGAACCATGATATAGAGAGGGACTACTGTATACAAAATGTGTGCATATATAAATTTACATATACATATGTACATTTAATTATATACACATATTTACATATATACAGACAAAACTATATAGCACATACTATGCATATACTAAATATAAATGTATGTAACTATATATGCACACCTATACACCACATATAATTTTGCAAATATGTATACAATTATGAGCATGTATGGTGTTCTCAATCTATCCTGCAATCTTTTATCCTCTCATTTATCATTTTCATGTTTTTAGTATTTTCCGTTAACTTCTGGGAAAATGTTTTTATTTAAATGATCAGATATACATTGCATCCACTGCAGTTATAAATTTGGAGATCCTATTAATCTCTTAATAATCTTTTCTGAGGTTGTACTGTTTCTCTTTCCAACTACTACTTCTCCTTTTGCAGGTATATACTGTATCAATAGTTCAGATTGGTGAGGCTACACTAGAGTTATGAAACACATCCCAATTATCAGTGAAGTAAGACATAGAAGTTTATTTCTCATTATAAAGCAGGTGAAAAGGGAGGTGTCTGCCTACGGTCATTTTTGGGGTCTATTTCCACAATTTCCACGTCAGAAAAAGGGGAAAGCACGGCTCTTAGAAAAGTGCCACGTATCACGTCACACCATTCAATGGCCCAAATGAGGTTCATGAAGTCTTCACTACGGCAATCAGCCAGAAAGTGCAATTTACTGCTTCTCGAAGGTGAAAGCCCAAGCATATTTGGTAAAGAGAATTAATACTTCCACCACCACACAGTATTCTTGTGATTCTTCTTGCTATCATGACTAATAGACGTTCTATTAGTATTTACTGTAAATCTCACTGCTTTGATGAGGGCCCTTTACTTAAATACATTTAATTTGTCATTCTTATCTGAACTGCCAAACTGAAATCAGGTATTTCAAAACTTTCTACAGAGAAAGATCATTATCCATTATTGAGAGCTGAAATGGATCTGCTGGAAACTTCTCAAATTTCAAGCCCCTTGAAGGTCCCGTAAGATAAAGGTTTCTTCCCTTCATGGGTGGCTGCAGACTCTCAGCTCCTGCAATCTCATCTCATCTATACAGAATAATGTTTTCCTTTTTCTTTCTTTTTTCTTCTTTTTTTGCATTTGGGATGAAGAGTTATTTCTTATTAACAGATCATTTGGTTCATTTTATTGGGAATTAGCCAAAGGAAGAGAAGTTAAATGAGTTTCCTCAAACCATATCTTGAAATTTTGAATATCAGGTAAACCATTAATTCAGCTAACCAAGACACAGCCAGGGAGACATCTGTCCTTTCTTTCATAACCAGTTAGTCACCAAACCTTTCCAATTTTGTGTCCTAAATAACTTGGAAGAGAATAGAGCTCTTGAGGGAAGAATTAATATCAAATTCAATTTATAACAATTTTACATCCCCAGGGGAAATGTTATATGTAACATTCAATAGGCAAAATCTTGATAGCTAACCATTTTGATAAGGCTGCATTCATGCAAAAACCCATAAGCTTTCATACTCCTTTTAGCAAACCAAGTCCTAAATGTTCTTGATTTATAGGGAAAGAAGTTTGCCAGTAAGCACTCAAGATATAGTTGAATTTGACAGAACTGAAAAACAGAAAAATGAATTGAAAACATTCTCGGGGACTGCCACAAGTAGAAGAATATGGCCAGGCTGCTGTGGTCATACTTGCAATTAATACATATAGGAAGGTGCTGACTGACTGCAACCTAATGAGGAATGAAGAATGCCAAGAGTGAGAGAGAAGGTCCTGAAAAATAAATCATAAATATTCCCACATTGCCAATGTATAACAAAAACTTACCATTGGTTTCTAGCACAAGGGTTATTAAGGAAAAGTTACAAGTGATATATTTAACAAGGACACTTTTTGTAATGTTCTTATAATGGGTTTCCATTGGTAGACCTTGAATTTTAGGTACTGATTTAATATGTATCAAAACATCTTATTGATGAAAGCATCTACTATGATTAAGATGAATTAGCTTGTAGAAACTTGTGAATTTCCATCCTTACAAATGGCTTTTCGTGACTAAAAGCATAGTGTTTTATTCATGAAGAACCAGAAGTTCTCTCCCTAATGCAGTACCTAACTTTGTCATGCAAATTAAGATGTCTTTTAGAAATTATTTTTCCATTGAAGGTTCTTGCAAATTGACCACAGTTTTACAAATATAGCAACAGTCAATGAAATCCTGATTTCTCTTTGTAGGTATCAGCTTTAGAAGGTTAAGTATTGCTGTGGAGTGAGGGCATTCAAAAGAAAATTCATGGTACACTCTTTCCTCTTAAATAGGCTTTGAATTTCTTTTTTAAAACATAAAAATCCAAGTGGGAAGCCACTGAGATACAGTTACATAGTCTCAAATTATAAGTCCAAAGTAATACATAAAACCTGATTTAACAATGAGTTCCTGGGGGTACAGGGACAGGTGGAAATATGTGGTTATAAAAGGACAGCACATGTAATGCTTGTGATGATGAGAACTGTACTTTGGCTGTGGTGATGGATACAAAAGCCATATAGGTGATTAAAGTGCATAGAACTACACACACACACATGAGCACAAGTAAAGCGGGGAAACACAATAAGACCAGAGGATTCTAACACTCTCAATATTCTAATATTGATATTGTATGGTAGTTCTATAAGAAACTATCATTGTGGAAACTGAGTAAATGGTACAAGGGGTCTTTCTGTGTTATTTCTTATAACTGCATGGAACTCTATAATGATCTCAAAATAAAACGTAAAAATAAAATACTTCCTCTACATTTCTTTAAAGTTCATGTTTGAAATCCACACAAACATGAACCAATTCTGTTATTTTTCTTCCCTTATAAAGTCATCTATATAATTAAAAACCTATCTCTAGAAGTCACGCATTGAGCCCCTGCTATGAATGTCACCTAATGAAGCATTTAGGTGATTTAATAAGAGTGAAATTTAGGTAAAAGTATGGGAAAAGGGCTATCCATATTTCTAAGAGAACAAATATTACATTTAAACAACTATACAAATCAAGTCAGTTTCTTAGAAAACATTCTCCTTTATCCTAAAACCCCACTTAAGGAAGCATTGACTTTCTTTTTATATTCACAACAAAAATTATTGATCTGCCTTTTAATGGTTTCACTATTATTTTAAAGGCATTTCTAATCATCTTTCTGAAAACAGAAGCACTAAATGGTCTAAAGATATATTGTTTCTATACACAGCAACAGTGCTAATTATAGGGCCATTTTGAGAATTTGATAGTCCTTAAGTATATTTGCGTTCGATAATCTTCTCCACTATCAAACCTAATAAAATGTATCCACATGGCACATTCAATGTAATTAACAAAACCCCCACAAATATCGAGATGCAGTTGACTGACATAATGTTTTGTTTTGGAGATATTTAATTAGACAGTCATTAATTTCAATTGTGCAATTCTCATTTTGTATTTTATGGCTAATACTTTTTGAAGGGAAGGGGAAAGGAGGTCTCAATAATTTTCAGGGAGTCCTGAAAGCTTGCATGCCCTATATAATGTGCACATAAACTAGAATGGAAAAAAAAAAAAGCCCTGAATGATTGTAACATGGCTAAACACAATAACTCACTTCATGAATGTGAAATAAGGCTGCAGGATGGGGAATTGTATAATTAATTGCTTTCCCAAAGCCACAAGGCTGGACTTTTTAAAGTACAGGAGCAGAAACTAACCTGAGCATGTGGGCAGCATTGAAGACCACATCAAACTCTGTGCTGTCCAGTTCAGCTGCTTTCTTTGCCATCTCGGCTGCTTCTATGAGGCGAGCTTCTTCCAGAAGAAACTGACCTGCAAAGTATGAAAGCAGGTGAGCTTCAACTTAGAAAACAATAATCCTGTGAAACAAACAGAGCTGCTGTAGAGAAAAATATAAAAACGGTAATCCATGTGATACGTACGGAAGATTTACATGTGCTGTACACCTACATGCTCATTATGTGGTCATATTTCTCATTATTGCAGGATATCTACCTGGTACATTAACCATTTCTTTTTCTTTCCTTTTTTTTTTAAGATTTTATTTATTTATTTATTTTTATAGAGAAGGGAAGGAATGGAGAAAGAGAGAGAGAGAAAAACAATGATGTGCAAGAGATACATCCATTGGTTACCTCTCCACACACCCCCAACTGGGGACCTGGCCTGCAACCCAGGCATGTGCCCTGACTGGGAATCAAACAGGGGACCTTCCGGTTCACAGGCTGGCACTCAATCCACTCAGGCACACAAGAAAGGTGACCCCCCCCCCTTTTTTTTCTGAAATCAGCATCCTGTATAGACAGTTGAAGGAAGAAATAAAATGAACAACAGATATATTACAAATAAAATTAAATATATATTGTTAGGTAAAAATGTACAAACTACTAAAAATTTTAAAGACTAAAGGGGAGATTAATGTTTCCTCTTCTTTTCATTTTTATTGAGAAATAATTGACACACATCACTGTGTAAATTTAAGGCACACCTTGATGGTTTGATTTAGACATCTATTGTGAAATTATTACCAACGTTTTCTAATGTTCAAAGTGTAAGGTTTAAGGCAGTCTTTTAGTTCCACTGCTAAATCGACAGCTCGGGTGTAATATATTTCAGTAAGCTACCAATCAAGAGGTTTAACCATTCACCTATATAGTCATTATATATGTTGCATCCATAGTATAAAATTTCATTATTAGCTATGACTCTCTGAGCTCATAGGATGATAGCTCCTTTGTAGAAAAAAATTCCAAATATGAACTTAGTTTATTTTAATTATTGGTTCTTTAAAACAGCTTTTGTCTCTGATGCACATGCACAAACAGGACTATGCATATTGAGATCTATTTATTTCTTCTATTTAAATAATAGTAATTTTAAAAAAAACAGAAAGGTCAGCTTAATTAAATTGACTAACGAATATGAGAGAAATATTAAGTGATTCAGAGTTTTGAGATTACTTTCAGGTTAGCTTTGCAAGGTTAAAATTATTGCAGATAAGAGTCACATAAGTCTTTAAAACTGTACCGCAATAATTGTTATATAAATCTATCCCAGAATTATATTGTAGAAGCAAAGAAAACAACATAGAAGGTGAGACCAATTTTAAGACTGCAAATATGCAAACAGAGAGAATACACTGCTTTTTTTATACCTAGGGATTTAATAACACTAAAAGTAATGAAGTTAAGCTTTATCTGATACAGCTCTTCAAAAGAAAACCAAATCAAGGAAGGACAGAGATAGGCAGAAACAATTCATGCAATAAACAAGCTTACAGAGTTATAATCTAATAATTGTTTCTTTTTGCTTGGGGTTTCCTGTTTGCTTAAAGCTTAAGACTTTAACAATACAAAAATAGCTATAAAAGTGATTTGCAAGTTTGGTACTACACATAGACAAAGAAAAAAAGAAACAAGGTAAACCCTTGCATGTGGCTGTTTGGGAGAGCCCATTAATTAGGATTCATCCAATAAATATTACAAATTGTTGAAAAGACCAGTTGTTAATATTACATAAAGGGAAATTTTCTGCTTTAAGAAATGCAACAAAACCACAGCCATAGCCTGTACTTGAGCATTTCTAAACTTCAATTAGTAAAGAATGGTGAGTAAAATATAAGCCTAGGATTTCAAGTCTACATTTTTAAATAAAGTGACAAAAAGATTTTATATCACTTTCTTAGTTTGTCACCTAACATTCTGGGTCTTTCTTATCTCCCAAAGCAAAAAATTGTTGGGTTAGAAAATTATTAAGAAAACGGAGTTGCAAATAGATACATTTATGAATAGAAAAACACGTCATTCCTGAAAATAATATATGTGCTAACTCTACAAATATGTTGATATGTCAGTCAATTTAAAGTATACATGGTTTAAAAAAAATAGAACAAGAATTAGACAATGTGTAGCATACTGAATAATTACTATCTCCTTATATATAACAATAAAGAATTCCAGACTAAACCCATTCTTCAGTTAGTTATGCTTTTATAGATTGTTTAAATTAAAATTAATATTAATTGCTACCTGTCTTCAAAGCATATTTACCTAAAGGCATTGATAAATATATTAGTTACTTATGTGATATTTAAACAAAAGATAATGTAGCAATTTATTAATTGTCCTTTTTCCTTTTCAAATAGCTATTAACTCTGAAATGTATTCTATTATTAATAGTTAGAAAAGTGCAACAGTTAATTGCATAATGAAAGTTATTATCTTAAAATGTGTTATTCTGGACAACAGAAGGAAAGGAAGATATATTAGCTCAGGTAAAAAAAAAAGAAAGAAAGGACATGATATCTGTACTGTCCTCAGAGGGACAGTGACAAGAAGTCTGTGTGGTAAAGATAATAATAGTAGCTTAAGAGCTGAGTTTATATGCAATGTCATGCCCCAGGGCAAAGCTTTTCAAGCTTTGTTAATGTTAAACAAATCTTTAATGGTTCAAAAAGAACAACCAAAGAAGGATAACATTAACTATTTGTGTCAAATCCAACACACAATTTTATCATAATAAAATGTAAATTTTTTATCGCAATTTTTACTTGTGCTTTAAGTAAGCTTTGCCATGCAATATGCTCTTTGTAAACAGTTTGCAAATTCCCACACTGACATGAAGCACAAAATTTATTTTTATTGCAAATAGTTAGAAATAATTTCCATATAATAATTTTATAACACAATTCATTCATCATATTAACATTCAGAAAAACAATAACACAAATATCAGTTAGATATTTGCATAATTTCCCCCATCCTGTTCTTGATAGGCCATATATCTCAATAGTCCAGTATTAATATTCTGTAAGTCATAAAACTATGGAGTGTAAATCATTTGGTATCTTGTTTTTAATTGAATTTGAAAATTTGAACTAAAGGTGAAAGTAAATTCTTCTGTGTTTACAATGATTGTTTATTTGAAATATAGCTCAGAATTGATGAAAAATAGAGCAATAAGCAAATACATAGAACCAACATAAATCAGGTGACAAAGATATACTAGGTTTCCTCTCAATAAATATTGGGAAAAAATCCTAAATTGATATGCTATTGGAGGGATAATAAGAAACAAAATGTACCCTACTCCTGGAAGACTTTACCACAAATCACTCCTCTTCAACCTGCTACATTTGTTATTGCTCCCACCAGAAACAGGCTCCAGTGTCCATGAACTACTTAAGCTTCACTTAGCGTACCCTGCTGCTTCACAGCCTTATTCATCCTGAACTCTCAGCCTATAAGATGTTTCTCCATCCCCATCTCCAGTCCTGTCTTACTTACCTATTGTAACTGGACATCTTTCACTTTTATGTCCAAAACATGCCTTTCTTGGTGAATCTTTCTTTGACCACTTTCCAACAGTGTAAGAATTACTTATGATTTAAATTCATCGTAAAATAACTTACCGTATAAACCAAAGCACTTAAAAGAATAAAAGGGAATGGCATTATTATGCTGGAACAAGGGCTATAAACCACACTGTCGCAATATGACACCCTATTTATAGTATATGCGGCAGGATGCGGATCTCAATCCTCTCATCTTCATTGCTCTTGGAAAGTGAATCACATTACACAATAACGCATTGAATCCTTGCAGGGGAAAGTGACCAATATTAGTAGGAAAGAAACAGGCTCTCTCCACTTAACATTATAAAGCGCTACTGTCGTACCTTCTCTGATGTGCCCTGACTGGAAGATCGAACCAGCGACACTTAGCTCGCAGGCCGACGCTCAATCCACTGAGCCAAACCAGCCAGGAAAACTCTGACTCCAAAAAACCTCCGCTGCCTTGCGGCATACCTCTTCAGGGGAAAGGCTAAGGGAGTAAACCCCGACAGAAAATCCGGAGCCGGAGTCCCTAAGGCGGTTTGACGTTGTAGTCAACACCAGCAACTCCTGCGGCGCACCTGAAGCCAAGCTGTATTGACTCCGTCTTTCCCTTGGACCCTTCAGCTGCGAAGAGAGGGGGGGTCTGCTGCATGGGCAACAGCAGACCCTCCATATCACCCTGCCCAGGCTCTGTAGCTTCAGCTTCACTGGAGAGGACACTCCAGCGTCATCGCAAGATGTCGATTCAACACGGGAGGAGACAGATACCGTGTCACTCCCGAGTCGGACTGCACAGCCATTCTCGGCGGTGCAGATAGACTCTTAAGAAGCTACACCATCGTCTCTCGAGACGGACGGCTGCCAACGACGACGACTGTCGTACCAACCAAGGCTGAGCCGGATCCCGAGGCCCAGAGGCCCAGCGTGTAGGAGCAGGGACTGGGGCTCCGAGAGGGAGTGTGACTACAAGATGCAGTCAGGACACCAAGGGAGTAAAGATGGTTAGAAGAGAAAAGCAAGAAAACTTGAGGAAGGCAGGCACTTAGGGGAGTCTATTGACATGAACAGATTCTGCAAGGCCTTAGAGGTCCCCCTGCCCGGTGGTTCTCCAGCTTTAGGGTACATCAGTCACCTGGAGGACTGGCTGAAACAGGGAACTAGGCCCTTTCTTCACAGTTTCAGATTCAGTGGACATGGGGGGAAGCCTATGATTTTTTTTAACAAGTTCCCAGCTCATGTTGCTAGTCCAGTGCACACAGCCTGAAAACCAGTGTCTTATGAAAAGAACAAAATAAATGTTTTGCACAACATTCTGGACTCCATGTCTGGGGTTAGCTACCAGTTCAAATGAGCGCTTCAGGTTAATGAACTGCATGTGCCGTGCCCTTCCCTATATCACAGGCACAATTACCAGGCTGCTCATATGTATGTGTGTTGATAAAAAGATATGGATGTATGAATAAGACATACTCATTAAATATAAGTTTACTCTTTCAAACTTTGAAAATAAGGAGATTTAAGAGTTTTATCCCACATATGCAGAAGAGCTACATGAGAAATCACTTCTTTCACATGTTGTAGAAAAACACATTCTTTGTGTTTCATAATAGAGTAGGATTTCAAATAAAGAAACCACAAAAATCTCAAGTAAAATATATTTTGCCCTCGTGGGTGTATAGTGCTATCACACTTTACCATTATTTCTTTGGTTTGTAATTTGTCTACCCAAGTTAATTATCATAATCTTATTTAATTGTCTCAAATTAAAGGGAGAAAAAAGGAAAAAATGAGATGAGCAATTGTAAAGAAAGACATTTGAGTAGGAAGAAACAGAAGAGAATATAAAAAGAAAAAGCATTCTCTAGAGATCCAGATGCAGAGTGTGAGTCTCCCCCTAGGCTAAATAAAAAAGAGGGAAAAAGCAGTTAAGGATTCTGGATTTAACTATTTCAGCATTTAAAGTGATACAATTTCTTTCTGGACAATTCTGTAACTGAATCATTTAAACTACTCAGTAGATTTTTACTACCAGTTCAATACGACAATCCTGTGAAGATCAATCCCTCAGTAATTCCTGGATTTAAAATGCTGTCTGAAAGGTAGAAATCCATAAAAATGTAGGCTGGCCTTAAGCTACTGGTTCAAGGGCTGCTTTGTAAAAGTTCTACATATAAACTCCCTAGATTATTGGGACAGGTATTTCTTACTAAATACTATGAAAAAATTGACCTTATGTTCAATGAAGGAGCTAAAATAATCTGTAACACGTATGATAAAATTCTTTTCAGGGAAAACCATTCAAAGATTGTTTTAAAGGTCAGGGATTAAGAAGCATAATGGGAAGGTACAACATAGACAGGGGGGATGCAATAGTATTGGAAAGGAGAAGCCAAAGAACTTACATGCACAACCCATGGACATGAACTAAGGGGGGGAGGGACTGCTGAAGGGAAAGGGAGGTACCAGGCAGAGGGGGGCAAAGGGGGAAAATTGGGACAACTATAATAGCATAATCAATAAAATATACTTTAAAAATGTGCAAAGGCAAATAAAAGTTTTACTTATAAAATAACAACTAGCACATAGCATTTGAAGTAAAACAGTCACCCTTGGGAGAGAATATCATATTACTAAAATGTATCAAGAATTGTTTTACTTCTACTAACACTACCGTGTCTCAAGCCATCATCTCACCCTGGATTACAACAGTAACCTTCTGACTGACCTCCACACTTCTTGATTTTACAGGATTTTCTCAACACAATAGTCAGAGTGGTCCTGTTAAAGTGGAAGAGCCAGTCATCTGGCAGCTGATTCAGGGAAAGTGCAAATCATTACACTGGACTACACAATCTAATCTAGTCAGCACAGGGTTCCTTCCCCAGGTCCGCATCTGTGTTCTCCACCTCATCTCCTTTGTCTCCTACTCCTTTCCTTTTGGTCACATATTCGATCTCCATTGACCTCGTGTTGTCTGTCTAACACATAGAGGGAACAGGGACTCCTACTTTAGACTCTTCCTGAAGGCTCTTTCCCAAGTATCGCAATGGTTCATTTTCTTATTTCCTGGCACATTGTGGCGATTTAATAAATATATGTCCAATAACAGGACTAATTAACCAATCATATCGCTATGTGGCTACCTGTTTCATCTTCAAGTTAAGAGTTAGAATCTAACAGCACAGGTCACCAGGCATCTGCCTATTCAAATCCTCTCACCTTACAGGGATTTTAGGCAAGGCTTCAGGGAATGGCCACACATGCTGGGTATTGCACAATTTCCAAGGGTGTCATTCACAGTGAAGTCTCTATCAATTAGGAACGGTACCTTTTAGATTTGAGCAACATGGCATCCCTGGTTCAGATCTCTCAATTTCCCTTGGTATATAAAAAATCCAGACATCAATCATACCTTCCCCCCCCCGCTCAGGGCTTCATATTCATTTTATATTTTATTTTATTATTTTATTTTTTCTATTTTATCGTATTATTTTATTGTTTTTCCATTACCATTCAGTCCCCTTATACCCACCACCCCTCAGCAATCACTACACTGTTGTCCATGTCGATGAGCTCTTTTTCCTTTTTGTTCATAACTCCACCCCCTACCTCCCCACCCCAAGTAGCTATCATCTTGCTATCTATGAGTCTGTCCTCAATTTCCTTATAAGTTCAGGTTGTTCATTAGATTCCACATATGAGTGAGATCATATGGTATTTGTCTTTCTCTGACTGGCTTATTTCACCTTAGCATAATGTCCTCCAGGTCCATTCAGGTCACAAAGGGTAATATTTTTTTCTTTGTTATGACTGAGTAGTATTCCATTGTGCAAATGTCGTCTCATAATGGTTTTATCCACTCATCTACTGATGGGCACTTGGGCTGCTTTCATATCATGGTAATAGTAAATAACACGAAAATGAACATAACGGGGCTTTTATTCTTTCAAATTAGTGTTTTGGGTTCCTTCAGATATATTCCCAGGAGTGGGATCACTGGGAAAACGCAGATCTATATTTACTTTTTTGATGTTATCTCCCAATTGCTTTCCATAGTGGCTGAGCCAGTCTGCATTCCCACCAACAGTGCAAAAGGGTTCCCTCCCCTTTCTCCACATCCTCACCAGCCCTTGTTGTTTGTTGGTTTATTGATAACAGCAGTTCTGACAGGTGTGAGATGGTACCTCATTGTGGTTCTAATTTGCATTTCTCTAATGATTAGTGATGTTGAGCATCTCTTAATATATCTGGTGGCCATCTGTATGTCCTTTTTGGAGAAGTGTTTATTCAGGTCCTTTAATCATTTTTAATTGGGTTGTTTGCTTTTTGGTGTTGAGTTTTGCAAGTTCTTTACAAATTTTGGATATTTAACCCCTTATCAGATGTATCAGTGAATATGTTCTCCCATTCTGTGGATTGACTTTTTATTTTGTTGATGATTTCCTTTGCTGTGCAAAAACTTTTTAGTTTTGATGTAGTCCCATTTGTTTATTTATTTTTATTGTGTTTCCCTTCCCTGGGGAGATATATCCAATAAAAAGTTTTTACCAGCAATGTCTGAGATTTTGCTGCTTATGTTATCTTCCATGATTTTTATGGTTTTGGGTCTAACATTTAAGTACTTAATCCATTTTGAATTTACTCTTGCATGTGGTGTAAGAAGATTGTCTATTTCATTTTTCTGCATGTACTTGTCCAATTTTCTCAACACCATTTATTGAGTAAACTGTCTTTAGCCCATTGTATGTGCTTGCTTCTTCTATTGAATATTACTTGATTATAATGGTGTGGGTTTCTTTCTGGACTCTCTACTCTGTTCCATTGATCAATGTGTCTCTTTTTATGCCAGACCTAGGCTGTTTTGATTACTATGGCTTGCTAATATTCTGTTGAGGATTTTAGCAACGATGTTCATCCAGGACATTGGCCTATAATTTTCTTTTTTTGTAGTGTCTTTATCTGGTTTTGGAATTAGGATAATGCTGCCCTTGTGAAATGAGTTTGGGAGCCTTCCCTCCTCTTGAATTTTATGAATTAATTTGAGAAGGAAAGGTATTAGTTCTTCTCAGAATGTTCAGTGAAATTCAACTGTGAAGCCATCCAGTCCAGGGTTTCTGTTTGTTGGGAGTTTTTGGAATACTGCTTCTGTTTCACTAGGTGTAATCTGTCTACAGTAGTCCCTCTTTCTATATTGTGGTTCACTTATCGCGGCCTCACTGTATCACGGGATTTTTAAAAATATTATATTTAATTATTTATTGTGGATTTTTTGCTATGTCACAGGATTTTGCAGTACTATATATGTATGTTGTTAAAGTTACATAGGTTTACGAGTGTAGAATATGTTTAAGAATATAAGTAGTGTTTATAAAAGTGTGGAAAAGGTTAATAAGGGAGTGGGAAAGGTTAATAAGGAACTGGGAACCATTTATACGTGTGTGGGAAGGGTTTATAAAGTCTTAAAATATATATAAATACTAAAATAAATGTAAGGTTCCTACTTTGTGGATTTTCACCTATCACAGGGGGGTCTAGAACGTAATACCCGCGATAAGTGAGGGAATACTGTATTCAGATTCTCTGATTCTTCCTGATTTAGTTTTAAAAGAATGTATGTTTCTAGGAATTTATTAATTTTGTCCAGGTTGTCAGTTTGTTGGCATACAGTTGTTTGTAATATTTTCTTACAATCCTCTGTATTTCTTTGGTGTCAGTTGTTACTTCTCCTCTTTCATTTCTGATTACATTTATTGAGGTCCTTCCTCTTTTTTTCTTGATTAATGTGGTTAAAGATTTGTCAATACTGTTCATCTTTTTAAAGAACCAGCTGTTGGATGCATTGATATTTTGTATCATTTTTTAGACTCTTATTTCATTTATTTTTGCTC
Source organism: Furipterus horrens (assembly GCF_987537825.1). Lineage (NCBI taxonomy): Eukaryota > Metazoa > Chordata > Mammalia > Chiroptera > Furipteridae > Furipterus > Furipterus horrens. The sequence continues at coordinate 79,731,254 of NW_028327174.1, read as the reverse complement.
TGATTTTTATTATTTCCTTCCTTCTACTCACTTTGGGCTTTGTTTGTTTTTCTTTTTTTAAGTTCCTTTAGGTGTGAAGATAGATTGTTTATCTGAGCTTTTTCTTGTTTTTTTAAGATAGGCCTGTAATGATATGAATGTGCCTCTTAGGGTTGCTTTCCTTATGTCCCACAGACTTTGGATTGTTGTGTCCTCACTTTCATTTGTTTCAAGGTATCTTTTGATTTCTCCCTCAATCTCCTTATTGACCTGTTCATTGTTTAATAACATGTTATTTAACTTTCATTTCTTTGCGTGTTTTTCAGTGTTGTTCTTATGATTGATTTCTAGTTTCATAGCATTGCGGTCAGAGAAGATGCTTGATATTATTTCAACCTTCTTAAATTTATTAAGACTTGTTTTGCGCCCTAACATGTGGTCTCTCCTAGAAAACGTTCCAGGTGCACTTGAAAAGTATGTATATTCTGCTGCTTTGGGGTGAAATGCTCTTAAGATATCAATTAAATTCATTTGACCTAGTTTGTCCTTTAAGGACACTGTCTCCTTTTTAATGTTCTGTCTGGAAGAACTATCCATTGAAGTCAGTGGGGTGTTAAAATCCCTGACTATGACTGTATTTCTGTTGATCTTTCCCTTCATATCCATCAAGATTTACTTCACATATTTAGATATTCCTATGTTAGGTGCATAAATGTTTACTGGGGTTATATCCTCCCGTTGGATTGTTCCCTTTATCATTATGTAGTGTCCTTTGTCTCTTTGTATAGTCTTGGTTTAAAAATCTATTTTGTCAGATAAAAGTATTGCCACCCCAGCTTTTTTTTTTTTCCCCTTTCTATTTGCATGAAATATATTTTTACCTCACTTAACTTGTGGTCTGTGTGTATCTTCTGATATAAGATAGATCTTTTGGAGGCAGCATATATAGGGAGCTCATTTTCTTATCCATTCGCGTACCTTATGTCTTTTGGTTGGAGTGTTTAAGCCATTTACAGTTAAAGTGATTACTGATGATACATATTTAGTGCCATTTTATTGTTAGACTATTTTCTTTAGATTTTTTTTTTCTCTTTTTTCTTCTTCTTAAAGCAAGCCCTTTAACATTTGTTGCAGTACTGGTTTGGTGTTAACAAACTCCTTTAGCTTTTCTCTTGTCTGGGAAGCTCCTTATTTCTCTTTCAATTTTAAATGAGAGCCTTACTGGGTAAAGTAGCCTTGGTTGTAGGTCCTTTCTTTTCATCACCTCAAATATTTCACTCCACTCCTTTCTGGCCTGAAATGTTTCTGTTGAGAAATCAGATGACAGTCTAATTAGTGCTCCATTGTAGGTAACTACCTGCTTTTCTCTACAGGCTTTTAGGATCCTCTCCTTGTCTTTAAGCCTTGTCATTTTAATTATGATGTATCTTGTTTGGCACTCTCTGAGCTTCCTAGACTTGTATGTCTTTTTTCCTTCCTCAGATTAGGGAAGTTTTCAGTCATTATTTCTTCAAATATGTTCTTGATCCCTTGTTCGCTCTCTTCTCCTTCTGATATTCCAGTGGTGCGGATCTTATTATGCTTTATGTTGTCCAAAATGTTTCTTAAGCTCTCATTCTTCTAAAAATTCTTTTTTCTTTTTGCTGCTCTGTCTGGGTTTTTTTTTTTTTTTTTTTCTACCTTGTCTTCCAAATCACTGATTCGATCCTCTGCTTCATCTAACCTACTGTTTATTCCTCCCAGTGTATTATTTATTTCAGATATTGCATTCTTTATTTCTTACTGGTCTTTTTTATTTTTTTAATGATTTCTATGTCCTTTTTTCATGATGTAGAGCATCCTTATAATCATTACTCTAAACTCTCTATCTGATAAATTGCTTGCCTCTGTTTCATCTAGTTCTCCTAGAGAATTCTCTTGTTTCATTTAGGGTCTGTTTCTGTCTTCCAATTTTGGCAGCTTCTTTGTATTTTCCACCTTTGTTGTTAAATTAATTAGTGATATAGCCTTAAGCTGTAAGCAGCATTCTGCTTATGTATCATAGGGTGAGATGAAGTAATTTCTGTGGGCAGGGCTATTGCTTCCTCTCAGGCTAATGTCACTTGGAGAGGAGTGCCCTGCCTGAGAAAGATGGCTTCTGCAGTATGGGGAATGACTCATCCCAGGGATCCTGGCAGCTGTTTCTTCAGTTCCTTCTCCAGAGTCACCAACCCCAGACTCTCCTCAAGTGTTCCTAGCTCACTCTGCCCTCCCTCTGCCGGAGCCCAGGGTATGTAGCTGCAAACAAATTTTTGTGGGCTGGCCCTTTAAGAGGCTCTCTGCATCTCTAGCCATCTTTCCTTCACAGACAGATATCCTGCTGCTTTTCATAGCTGGATACTATCTGGGTTCCTTTCCAGTTCTGGTACTGTAGGCTGGGGAGCCCAGCTTGGTGTTTAGGCCCCACACTTCACAGGGGGAACCTCCCAGCCGCTGAAATATCCCTCCAGAACTTCAGCTGCTGCCCATGGAAACTCTCTTGCCTCCTCCACACTCCCTACCAGGTGGTTTCTTCTGTCTGTCCTTGGTTATAAATATTCTCTCTAGCTAGTGTTCCTTCGGTTGTTCAGAATGATTTCTTTACAATTTATTTGTAATTCCACACTGGTTCTAGGAGGAGGTTCGTGTAGCTTCCACTTACTCCTTTGCCACCTTGGCTCTCCCAATGATAACTTGAAAGATATCTTAATTCTGGAACAGTTCAAACTATGCAATTTGGCTAAAATGTATTATATTTCATTGTGCTGTGAATAAATTCAATGTCTGAGAAATTAAGAAGCTACTATAGCTTAATATATCCAATCTAAGAAAGTATATCATGCCTAGTATACACAAGATATAGTAATACTTGCACTGTGGGATACAAAAATAAATGCAACCATTATCCTTGAAGTAGTTCCATTCTAGTAGAGGGAAGAGGAAATCATGGATATACATGAACCACAAAATGAATATAAATTTGAAAATGGAAGTACAAAGTATCACAGGCTAAGTGCATCACAGGTGGATGAAGGTGAATTTTTGTTTGGTTTTGTTCAACTTGTAATTAAAATTGAATATGCATAAAGTAAAGGGCACAAAATGGCCACGGTCCCATAATCAGCAGCCAGATCACGACAAAAAACATTACCAGCATCCAGAAGAAATCATGTATACTTGAGGACTTTTTGAAGACTCAGATCATTGGAGCCGGGGAAAAGCCACGGCAGGAATATTTGGGCTGACTGGCCTTGGTGACACCTAATGGTAACGAGATGGGTGGGTAAAGTAGAACTGAGGCCATGTCTTCATGTATGTTTCTCCTATTGGGAGGTGAATAATGCATTCCCGATAAGACAGAGTGTGTGAAAACACAATGGTCGGGTTTTATAGACTTGTGGTCCCAAGGAGATACTGCTAAACAAAGGTTGGTTACTTGTTAACAGATGCTAATTATACCTGAGAGAACTACAAATATCAAGGAGGATCTTCTCCTTTGCTTCTCTGAAGAGAGGCTTGTTGAGCATTTCTCTTGATGAGTATATCTTGAATTTTAGGAATACTCTCACTCTTTAAAACCAATCTCTCTCCCCTTCCATTAGTTTTGTTTTGTGTTTTTTGTTCATGGCAGCCTGAGTTAATAAAGGCTGTGGTTTACTGGAATCCAATGTTTTAGGTATTCCGTACTTACTGGCCAAGGAAAAAAGTGCACCGGATGAACAAGGAAGGGACACCCGCACATCAATCTAGACCCCTTACTTTGACACTGGGAAGACATTGACCTTTCCCTAAATGAACATGAGACCAAGATTTTCCCTAGACTGGACATATGGCATGAAATGTATCTAGTACAAGGGAGATGAGAGGAACAGCATCAGTCCAGGGCTCTGTGCTCAACTGAAAAGGAGGCCAGGAAGGTTTGCATTGCTTTAGTGAACTTATTTCTCCCCTGACTCTTTCCAAAAGGGGTATGAGGTACCAGAAAACCGTTAAGGGATTTATAGAGACAGTCCCATGGGGAATGGGAAGTAGGGGGCAAGGAAAGAAGGGGAGATCCGGGAGGAATTGAAAAGATAAGAGAGAGAGAGAGAGAGAGAGAGAGAGAGAGACTAATGGGGGATGGGACAAGGAGGGGAAAAGCAATACAAATCTTTAGAGTTTTAAGTAATATATAAATTCAAATAGGAATCAAGTCTGCTGCATCAAGGAAGAGAAGTTCATGCTAGGCTTTCAACAATCTTAGTTTTATCACCTAAGGGAAACACACAAAGGGAAAGAAAGGCATAACTATTAAATAGGTGAGGAATACAACCTAACCAAAGACACAGAGGTGAGTAGCCTCATTTTGTTTGAGGACGTTGTGCATTCTTAGACAAGGGAATTGAAAGGGAAGAGAAGAGGTAGACACGCACAAGTGCTGAAGTCACTAAGAAAGGAGGGTTGACTCCTGAGACTTAATTACACAGGGTAGTAATGAGAATGGAGAGGTGGCTCAAAGAGCTTAAAACCTCTTCCTAAGAAGAGCTCAGTCTTCTCACAGTGCTCCCAGCCATCTATCTCCATGGGCTTTTGGAGGCACTGCTTTACAGATGTGCCCACTGAGGCACAGAGGAGTGAACAGCAGAATACACGAACTGGGAGCAATTGCCTTAATTAGGAATGCAAACAAGAATTTCTGCTCTTAATAGCGAGGTCGAAATAAGTTAACAATGGAAAAACAGTCTCAGCCTGTCTCTGTCTCTGTGTCTGATCTTTTCTACTAGTTCTCTCTTTCTTCCCTACCTCCTCTCTCTCTCTTCCTACTTACTCGTTACTTATCATCCTTGTTCTTCTTGCAAGCAATTATTCCCTTTTTCTCTGGTTTTGCCTGCATGTTGATGGGTAAAGAGTCCCCTTTATCTTTAATCCTAAATTTTATTGTCTCCTCTTCCCTAATTTCTATCTCTAATTTCTATATCTCATTCAAAAACTTTTTCTATATAATTCATTCATTCTCCAGGACATTAGTAGAGCTTCTATTATAATTTTAAATAACAACTGGTCATTGTTACAATTTACTGAGCATATATTACATGCTAGTTATTTCATAAAATGTAAATGAATTCTCACAGTGGTCATCTCCACATTAAGAAACTGAGGAGCAGAGAGGTTAGCAGAAGGTAGAACATGCTCAGGGAGATCATCGGCAGTAGGTCAGGGCATGCCTCATTCCCAGATCCATGACCCGCTGTCCGAAATCCATTACACTCTTTACTCCCTAATCCAAAATTTAATTCAGTTCTTACCATCCTGATTTTGTGGCTTCTTGAGTCCTACACAAGGACAGATTCTAAAGAATATATGGGAATTGTTGCTATGGTATGAATGTTTTGGCCTCCTCCTCCACCCATTCATGTTGAAATCTTAACCCCCAAGTCTATGGTATTTGGAGGTGGGGGCCTTTGAGAGGTGCTTAGGTCACAGGCGTGAGACCCTCAGGAATGGCATTATTGCCTGTATAGAAGACACTACCGAAAGCTCCCCTCCCCTTTGAACAATTGAGGAGAGTGGAGAATGTCTGGAGAAAGCAGGTCTATGAGAAATGAGAAATAAGGAAGCAGGTCTCACCAGATAGGGAACCTCCCAGCACCATGACCTTGACCTATGACTTCCAGCCTTAAGAACTATTAGAAATAAATCCCTGTTGTTCATAAGTAATCCTGTTTGTAGTATTTTGTTTTAGCAGCCCAAATGGACTAAGACAAGTACTCAACTGTACCTTTTCTTAGCAAAGCATGATGTAGTTATAAATAATTTAAAAGAAAACAATGGAAGCAGAAATGAGACCAGACACGAGTGGAGTGAAAGTAACTGAATGTCAGTCTATCCTTTCCGACTGACCACCTTTTTGTATGAGGCACAGTGGTCAGTGTTGGAATCCCTGGAGCAAGGCTACTCTGGTTTTGAGCCATAAGTCTCATTTTTTAAACAGGGATAATCTTGCTGTGTCATCAAAAGAAAGAAATCAGACAGCGTAAGTAAACCACACAAGCTGAGGTCTGGAGTCTCACCTCCTGTCTTTCTTTTCTTTTCTTTTTTTCTTTTTGCATGTGTCTCCATGTGAGCTCCTTCCTTCCCTCTGTCCCTGCAGGCTCTCTCCCTGCCCTAACGGCTGCCCTTCCTTCTGGAGGCCTTCAAGTAGAGGATCAGGAGGGCTCCTTGGGTTTCTCCACCAGCAGGTCTCCCAAATATCAGCATTCTGGGTCTGTGTCACCATTGGGGATCCCCCAGGCTCATACTTAGTAAGAGAAAATCTTTGAAGGCTCAAGGCAAACCATAAACATATCACGGGTTTAAAAGTCAGATGGGATTCAAATCCTTGCTCTGACAACTTACTAGGGCTAGAGTCTTCAATATGTCACACTCTTGGTCCCTTAAATTGTTTATCTGTGAAAGAGTGATGACTGAAGTGACAAAATGTACCCAAAAGCACCCAGCACTGGGTCAGAAACGTAACTGCTGAGCTCTGAGCTTCAATAATAACACCAGTAAAAAGGAGCAGAGATGTGCCCAGTGTACACCAAGCAGTTTTCTTTATGTAAATTCTCAGAACTCTGGAGTCAAGGTCACACCATATTACTTGAGTGCATTTAATCATTCTAATACACTTAAGTATATGTACTTACTTATACTTAAGTATATGTATAATCCTTATACATATACTTAATAATAATAGTATTCACTTTTTTGAGGAGTTATAATAAAACTCGGTGTGTGCTATAGTCTGAATGATTGCGTCCTCCCTAAGTCTGTATGTTGAAATCCTAACTCCCAAGGTGATAGTTTTAGGACGTGGGAATCGGGGGGAGCTCTGCCCTCATAAATGGGATTAACACATGCATGACGCAAGCACACAAGAAGTCTGAAACCCAGAAGAGAGCCCTCACCTGACCAAGCTGGCACGCTGATCTCAGACTTCCAGACTCCAGAACGGTGAGAAATAAATTTCTGTTGCTTATAAGCCACCTAGTTTGTGGTGTTTTGTTATAGCAGCCTGAACGGACTAAGACAGTGGGACAGAACTGATGTCATCTCAGAAGCTCAAAAGCATGGTGCTGTCAGTATTTTACACATGAGAAAGTGTGAGCTCTGACAGTTTAAGATGCTTGCTTAAAGTTGCACAGCTAACAAGTACTCATTTGCATGATGCCAGACTAGGTGACACCTGATTGCTATCATCAAAATTAGTCAGTTTTTAAATGCGTTTTATGAAAGATACTAATAAGCCTCCAAGTATACACTATACCGGTATTATACACTGACATATTATGGGTAAGGGTTTTAGTTTCACTGTGAACACTGAAAATTTATAAGGTATGTTTATCTTTTTAATTAGTATCTTATATAACGTCATGACAAAAGTTATTGAAAATAACTTTTAAAGGGTCAATATAGTATATGCAAACCATTAAATATTATATGTATACGCAATTCTTACTCATTCACCTTTCCAAAAGAAAATTCAAGTAGAACTAAAAATGGAATGGTTATCATAAATGAATGAATTCCATAAAAATTTCACCATCTTACTTTCAGGTCCTTTATGTCTTCAGAATAAAGAGAAAAAATTATCAGATGGATAAAGATTGTCTTATCTGATGAACTTTGGTCCTTGAGTTGTCTATATTTTGTACAATAAACAGAAATAGTCTTCTGCCTATGAATACCCCTAATGAAAATACAGGGTAAACGATTCCCAACACACATTATATTTGATACATATTATATCCTACCAATAAAACATCCATGGGTAGAAATAAAATAAATCTCCATCCATCTTGTATGTTGACATAAAAGAGAATGACAATGCAGCATAGCAGTCAGGGGTGCCTTGGTTCAAACTGGCACTGAAATCTTGAGTAATTTACCTTGCTGACTTCACTTTGTTCATCTGTAGAAAGAAGACAGGTGACTTTCCCACTTGGAATTTTTGTGGGAATTAAATGAGATGCTTTATGTGAATTTCTCAGGACACAAAAATACTGTGAATGTTTGTACTATTGTATTTGATGAATAAATTGATCATGGAATCGTGGACTATAATAGAAAATTTGGGCAAAATCCTTTTCTCTACTTTTTATTTCTTTCTCACAATGTTTATCTTAAATTTTACATGTTGAATTCTGGTAAATATATTTTAGATAATTATCTGGTTACTGAAATAATTTTCTTGCTATCTTTTCTACAAACTATCTGAACAATAAATTAAGGTACTCATTCTTATGCATTTTATTAAGGTATACATTTCTTCATAAAGTAATGACCTCATTAAGGAAATGTAAAATAAATAAAAACATTAAGCCTGCCCCCAAAAATGACTAAAAAAATCCAAAAAGCTAAACATCCATTATTAATATTATTTGTTTTGCTTTTACTTTTTAATGACACAGTTATATGGTAGAATATGACCATTTTTCATTTACGGTAACATAGGCAGTGGTCTCATTATATGTTCTTTATAAACTTAACTTAGAATTTATAATAGCTTATCAAGTAGAAATATTTCTATTTAATCATTTCCTATTTTCAGCATTTAGATACTTTCCTATTTTTGCCTCAAACAAAGAGCAATGCTGTGTCCAATTACTATCTTTGTTGATAATCTTAAACATTAAAAAAAAAAAAAACTTCTAGGACTTCCGGCCAAGATGGAGAAATAGACAGACACACTGGGTCTCCCTCCACAACTAAGAAGAAATACAACTACCTCAAAACTAGAAACAACCAAAACTTCCATAAAATCAAACTGCATGGAAGTCCAGGAAACAAAGATATAAAGAAGAAATACTCATCCAGACAGGTAGGAGGGGCGGAGTCTGGGCGGAGAGGACACAGTGGTGGCAGCAGCAGCGGCAGTGTCGGGCTGGCAGAAAGCGCAGTCACACGTTTTTAAAAGTCAGGAGGGACACCTGGGGAGTGTTCCCAGCTCCTCACCGGACCTGGAAACTCATGATCCCAGCACTGGGGAAAATCAAGCCTCATTGCTTCTGACTGTGCAGACCAGTGGGGGTTGGGGTGGAGGCAGAAACTGCCAGTCTCTCAGCAGAGTCCGATTGTTTAAAGGGCCCCCACGGTCCTTGAATGTCAGCAGACCCACCCATTCTGGGAACGACAGCTAGGGCAACAGCTAGAGAGGCACCAGTCCCATACGGAAGTGGGAGAAGTGCCTAAAAAAGGGGGGAGTGCTGGGCAGGTGGCATTGTTCCGTCTTGAACCCCTCCCCCCCCCCCACAGCACCACAAGGTGGTGAAACAGGTCCCCCTGTATTGACGAATCCCTAAGGCTCCGCCCCTTACAATATAACAGGAACTACAGCTCTACCTGGGACACGGAGGCAAACAAACATAGGAGTTTGTCAGAATGAGGAGACAGAGAAGTATGGGCCAAAGTGGGGAACAGATTAAGGTTCCAGTGGGAGAACTAAGCGACAAGTAGATAGCCAACCTAACAGATGAGATGGACAATCTAACAGATGCAGAATTCAAAACATTGGTGATAAAGATGCTCACAGGCTTGACAGACATGCTTGAATACTGCGGCAAATGCATAAGAGAAGAAGTGAAGGCTATGTTAAGTGAAATGAAGGAAAATCCACACAAAACCAGTGGTGAAGGGAAGGAAACTGGGGTTCAAATCAATGATTTGGAATATAAGGAAGAAAAAAAACAGTAAACCAGTGCAGAATGAGGAAGCAAGAATTGAAGAAAATGAGGAAAACTTCCCAAATTTTGCAAAGGAGATGGACATACAGGAAGCACGGAGGTCCTGGGTGAGCTGGACCCAGAGGAACCACACCAGGATGCATCATGAATGAGATGCCAAAGGTGAAAGATAGAAAGAGAGTCCTGGAGGCAGTAAGAGAGAGGCGGAGAGTTGCCTACAGTGGGGTACCTATAGGACTATATAAGTTGATTTCTCAGAGGACACTTTGCAGCCAGGAAGGGACTGGCAAGTGTATTCAATGTGATGAAAGGCAACCTGCAACCAGGATTACTCTATCCAGCAAAGCTATCAGTTGGAATGGAAGGGCAGATGAAGTGCTTCCCAGACAAGGTAAAGCTGAAGGAGTTCATCATCACCAAGCCATTATTATATGAAATGTCAAAGGGACTTACTTAAGGAAAAGAAGATCAAAATTATGAACATTAAAATGACAAACTCACAACTATCAACAACTGAATCTAAAAAAATAAAAACAAAATCCACATAAGCAAACCAGAATAGGAACAGAATCATAGGTATGGGGATCATTTGGAGGATTATCAGCTGGGAGAGGGGAGGGGGAGGATTGGCGAAATGGTGCAGGGATTAAGAAGCATAACTGGTTGGTATAAAATAGACAGGGGATGTCAAGAATAATATAGGAAAGGGTGAAGCTAAAGAACTTATATTCATGACCCATGAACATGAACTAAGGGGGTGGGATTGCTGGAGGGAAGTGGGGTGCTGGGCGGAGGGGAGCAAAGGGGAAAATAATTGGAACTACTGTAACAACATAATCAATAAAATATACTTAAAAAATCTTCTATTTTTTAAAGATATGTCATCAAGAGAATAATTACTGAGAATGAGAGCTAGAGAAGTCCAAGGGAATTATTGTTATTTGAATTTAAATGTCTTTGATTTCTAATAAAATGGTACTTTTATCTTTTAAAACCTGTTATGTTTTCTCTTTGGGGCATTATTTGTTCACACACCTTGGTCTTTGTATTCTATTTCTCTTGTCATTTTACAAAGTTTCCCATATCTAAAGTATACTGAGCTACTTTCATGGAAATTATTTCCTATCATTTAATTATATTCCTTTTTGAAAACACTAATTTTTTAACTTTTCCTTCATTATTTTGCTTATAAGCTTAGAGAATCCTTTCCTTGCTTCGTCCCATTTTACACATAGGAAAATTTTAAATCCAAAAGGCTTTGAAAGTATCTCACATAAAACACACACAGGTATAAACACCCAATAGTATTTAAATTAGTAGACACAATGTAGTAACAGGGAATTTTAAAACAAAAAATCATAGTTAAGAAGTAAAATAGTGTGAAATAACATGTAAAAATATTCAATTCTAATTATATATCTGTGAATTCCTGTGCTGTCCTTGGGACACTAAACATGACATTTTCACAAAACGTTTTGCTCTTAAGCGGTGAATATCACTGCAATTCCAATGTAAATATGCAAACACCGATAAAGTATTTTCACTTTTAATCAAGAAAATACCATTATTTAGTTCATTATTTAATTTAAAAAATTGCTCTTGCAGTTTCAGAAATGATTAAAAATGAAATGCTACAACACAACTAATGTCAGTTCATCATCATCTTCTAACCGGTTTTAATTATGAATAATAAAAGTAAGCACAATTTAACCCATATTTTAAGCTGCTTCTTTAGTGATGAAAAATCAAACATAATTTTAACAATTTCTTCCAGTACTTATCTTAAAAATAACATTTAACAGTATACAACCCATCCTGGAGAAAAACAGACTAATACAATATTAGCGTAAGATTTTGGACTTAAAAGTTGAAAGAGCTGGACTTTTCAAGTTTTTACCCAATTATATATATTCAAATTTTCTGATTTCAAAAAGTCACCTGAGAATTCTGAACTTCCAATATCTCAGACAAATGTAGTTGGGATTCACTTCTACCTCACAGGGGTTAGATGATGGTTTTAAAAAAACACTAGGTATGATGTTAAAGTGTTCAATAAATGTATACTAGTAAGACATTTTCAGGAATCTAAAATGACAGGAGAGCCAAATAATAACAATTCAGATAATTATAGTTTTTAAAATGTCTATACTTCTCTGTGGGCCCAAGAACATCCTCAGTGTTAGAAATGATTTTATGGTTGCCTGGACCAGCCCTATGCTCTTTGTTAATGCTTGAATTATTTCTTATGTCCTCATAAACCCACACTTGAAAAACCCTCAGTGAGCGATCATTTTATAACCTGACAGCTCTCGTAATATGGATATCCCCCCTTCTATGAAGCCAGAATGTATTTCTCCTAGCTCCTAGATATGGTCCTAGTCCTTGAACTGGTCCCCAGACACATGCTGTCCGTTTTGCCTCAAGCATTTTCTGTTCTTTAATGTTCTTCATTTCACCTCCCCTTTTCTACACGTTTGTCTGGTGAGCTCCTCCTCATCATTCCAGTATGGCTCACATGTAAGTTCATCAGGCATAGTTCTCCTGCAACCCAGACACCCAGGTAAGGCACCTAATTTTACTGTGTCTCCTTTAAAACTAATTGCAATTGTAATTAAATCAGTATGTTTACGATTTGTGCATCCTCACCAGTCTGCAGTCTCCATTGGAACCTATCTTGTTCCTCACCATGTCCCTACATCTAGAATAATACTTGATAAATACTGAGCTGGAGGAAGAGGTTCAGGACTTTGTCATTATATAGCTAAACCTTTGGAAATAAAGATCACCCAGAGAGAATATCAATGAAGAAAATGAGGCTAAAAAGCTTTACACAGAAACAGATGGATAAGAGGTAAAAGGGAAAAGAAAAAAAACAAAAAAAACAAAACAAGGTGTACATAAAAGAGCACTTTTGAATAGGTTTTATCACAATCTGCTCCCTTGCAACTTTTAATGTTTTTGTCTTTAATATTTAATGAATTCTAATTTGCCTGTATTTATATATAGCCGGTACCTTAAAGCAAATGGTTATTGATTTAAGTTGTTTCAATCTACATCAAATTAGCCCTGGCTGGGTAGCTCAGTTGGTTAGAGCATCATCCAGATATGCCAAGATTGTAGGGTCAATCCCTGGTCAGAGCACATACAAGAACCAACCAATGAATGCATAAATAAGTGGAACAACAAATCAATGTCCCCCAAACCCACTCTCTCTGAAAGCTGTCAGTCTGTTCCCCTGTATCCATGTCTCTCTTTCTATTTTGTTCTTTAGTTTATTTTGTTCATTAGATTCTACATATAAGAGAGATAATACGATATTTGTCTTTTTCTGACTGGCTTATTTTATTTAGCATAATTATCTCCAGGTCTGTCCACACCGTTGCAAATGGTAAGACTTCCTTTTTTATGGCCAAGTAGTATTCCATTGTGTAAATGTACCACAATTTTTTATCCACGCATCTAATAATGGGCACTTGGGCTGTTTCTAGATCTTGGCTATTGTATAATAAAGGCCATATATGACAAACCTATAGCTAACATCATACTCAAAGGACAAAAACTAAAAGCATTTCCCTTAGTATAAGGAACAAGACCACTCTTATTCAACATAGTATTGAAAGTACTAGCCACAGCAATAATACAAGAAGAAGAAATAAAAGGCATCCAAATTAGAAAGCAGGAAGTAAAACTGTCATTATTCATAGATGACATGATATAGTATATAGATAACCCTAAAGATTCCACCAAAAAACTTATAGATCTAGTAAATGAATTCAGCAAAGTAATAGGATACAAAATTAACATTCAGAAATCAGTGGCATTTTTATATACCAGTAATGAACTATCAGATAAAGATTATTAAGAAAACTATCCCATTTACTATTACAACAACAAAAAATGAGTACCTTGGAGTAAATTTAACCAAGGAGGTATAAGACCTGTACTTAGAAAATTATAGGATACTGAAGAAAGGAACCGAGAAAGACACAAGTAAATGGAAGCATTAACTGTGTTGATGGATAGGAAAAATTATCATTAAAATATCCATATTACACAAAGCGATCTACAGATTCAACCTCCATTCTTTTGACAAAAGCTTCTATTTGAAACCGTAAGGAAAATCCATGGAAAATCCCTTGAATTATAGGCCCACAAGACCCAAGGCACCAAATCCTCACCTTTGACATTTATAAACTAAATTCCATTAAGACTTGACATGATTTGTTTCATGTAGACATTGGAATACACTGTCACCCTTATAGCATATAAAGTCAACATTATACTATCACTAATACCTTAGTTTGACACCTATTTTCTATATATTCCTTAAACTATTTGATGGAAGACTAATGAGACATTGAGTATATATTAGAAACAACATAAAATCAGGGTTTTAGAAAACATTTTGGAAGCCCACATCAACCCTTTCACTTTATAAATGAAGACTTTTAATCCCAGAGACTATAGTTACCACAGGGCCGGACAAGTAACCTATTTATTAAACCAATTTATAAATATGTCTAGCTTTCTTTCTTGCAAGCCATCCTAAAGAAAAAGAAAAGCAATCTGCGATGCAATCCTTTTCCCTTGGACATAAAACAAGTGGATTCAAAATACAAGTAACTGACAGTGCTTTTAAATACTGCCTTCTAATTGCCATTGCAGCCCATAAAAATTCCTGTAAGTCTCCCGGTCTAGTCCCAACTGGATGCCATTTCCAAATCCAACTTGTATCATTGATAAGCAAATAAAAAGTCCAAAAAATCACCTAGGATAATGAATTTGCAAAAAGACAAAATGCACCCACTCTGCACTTTGACTGGCACATGGAAAAGCATTTTAAAAAGATTCAGAACATGCATATTTCATTTAAACATTTATTTTTAAGCTGAATATATGTTATTATTCATTCAATCCACAGGTATAAATATTCCAAGAATATCTATAAATAGTAAGTTGGAGAAAAGAACTGATATGAGAATCATAATATGTATCTTCTTGGACAAGACATAATAAAAATTCTAATGAAATAACCTTTCAGTCCATTTTGGAACATACATCCAATTCTAAAACAGAGAGTACTCTTAACTGAGCTCAACCAACACTACTGCACATTTCTGTGAGTATGGCTATACACTAGTTATTAATGTGCAAAATGGAAAACAGGTCCTCCACATTTTTAATTATCTTAGATTTTTCTAAAGTAGATAAAAGTATGATTTCAATATAAATATATACATTCCTACAAGAGGTCCCTAGTCTAAGCCACCATCATTTCTTGCCTAAAATACAGCAACTGGATTCCCTTTGCTCTACTCTGACCTTTCTCTAATACTGTATTCTCCGCACGGTCCCTTCCACTGCTCTTAGAATAATAAAATACAAACTCCTTAGTTTGGTCTACAAAGTCCCATGGGCTCTACTTCTGCCACCTTTACAGTCTCATCTCCTCCCACTTTCCCATCAGGTTCATATACTCCTATTCACATTTGCCTTCTTTCTCTGCTGTGAAAGTAATCTTGGTCTGGCCTGTAACATTTGAACTGACTGTTTCTTTTGTCTGAAATTCTTTCACCTGGTTCTTCAAATAGCTGACTTAAGCTTACAGATTTCAAATATCACCTCTTCAAAGATGCTTTACCAGACTAGTTGGGTTTCAAAAGTACTGGAATTCTCACCTCATCACCTTCTGAAAATGACAACATCCTATTTATTTCCTTCATAATCCTCACTTTCTTAAAACAGAACAGTGCCTGGCACCTATTATATATATCTTATACATGTTAAAATTAATAAAAACTCTTTCCTAAGAATTTTAAGCTAAGTCATGACTTATGAGTTTGACATTGTAAAACTGTACCGAAGGGCCTACTAATCAAAAATATCTATCTACGTACCCACCCATTTGTCCATCTACCAATGTTGTGAAGACAAATGGAACATTTAGGGGAAAAGGCAATGATGGTTTCAAAAGAACCCAAAATTTAGTTACCTACCACCTCCTGGGGCATGTCAGCTTCATTTTTCTAGGCTTTAATTTATATACCAAAGGGGTTATGTTAAATAATTTAAAAACAAAACAAATCTTTCCAGTTCTAAATTTTAGTCACTTGAAGTTGATATTTCTTAAATTAAAATCATTAATATTCCTTTAAGTGTGCATTTTTAATAACTTGAGCAGAATGAGATAGAAATTTCAGTCACTCAATTATGGGCTTCCTGTCTATTTGTAACTCTTCCTTTTTGATGCCTCAACTTAAGTCAAGATTTAAAAATAATCCAGGGGTACTAAGAAGAGTGCGTTTTTAACACATGCCTTTACAGAACATCTGTTACCACTGTTTTCCAAATAACACATACAATAAAGAATTTGTTCCATTTTCTGTTAAAACTGAATCTAAAAATTTCTCATGGGATGAATACTCCCTGATACCACCACGGAAAAAATAAAAAATAAAAAATAATTCAGGAGTATGATGTAATATTAAAAAATAATAATAAAAAGAGAGAAATTGGTAAAGACAGACCAGCCAGAAAAAAAGGAGACTAAGAAGGCTAACTCTTTAATACAAGTAACTTTTATTTTTCAATTTAAATTTAAATGAAGCAATGACGAAATTTAAATAAATTGGTTGCAAACAATCTAAAGCATATTAATAAAATTATGGGAAACAAACTTAGAAGATTCAGTAAGTAGAATTAGTTTGAAGTAAAGAAAATTCAGGCAGCCAGATGAGAAATAAAAATCCTATTTCATAAGATGGAATGACAGGAGGTCCCTTGGAACTCAGAGAAAATAATCTTGGGACTACTTTAATCCACAGTAGGTGTACACAAAATAGAATGTATGAGAAAATCCTAATTTAAAATACTTCATATAAGAAAACCTGCAATGATAAATTTGTGACAAACTGAAATTAGTTGACTGTAATCTTAACATGGCAATTAAACTGCCCTGTGAAAGAAAAGCAAAAGTGGTTATGCAAGAAGTTATGTGAAATCACATGCTGTGTTATGCTGGAAAGGTAAAGCATCACAAACCCAGGTCAATAAACATATCCATACAATGTAAATAAACAAATGGACTTGTGGTTGGTTCAGTGTTCCTCCATTTTACTATTTACATTTTCAACACTCAATGCCAGTCACTGATTTATTTTTACTTGTTGGAAAATTCAAGAAGATATTAAATAATATATAAGAATATTAGCTTTATTTCCTCAAGATTTAATTTCCATCCACCTTTAAGTTTACTGCTTGATAATAACTAACACACCAAAGCCAAGTGTTCAAAACAACCTTTTTCCCCCCAAGGGATCAGAAAACGGAAATGTTTTTTTGTCTCACTGAAAGTGATTCCAACCGCAGATCTGATAGAAATAAGCACATTTTTCATAACACCAAACAAACTATATTACTTTGCCTCACTTAACACATGACTCACTACTAATGATAGAGTGGAGTGTGACAGAGCTGTTATGTAAGTTCACTCTGGAATGATTAAGGCCAAGGCCAAACTGAATGAGAGAGCCATCCTTGACACCCTTTAGTTTATCCTTGACCTCAATCTCAGGCCTGCAGAGGCTGGTGTACATCCGTATCTTCCAGAAAGCAAGATTTTGAGGCCAAAATGTAAATTTCTTCTACAGTTTCCAAATGATACATTCCATAAGCAATGCATTATCTTTTACAATGAAAAGAGAGTTAATATTTAGATTATATACTATGTATCAGGCAAGGAGTGATGTGTTTTCCTGATGAGACCTCATTTAAACTCCGCACTGTCCTTGAAAGAAACAACTGTGAAATGCCTTCCCCACTGAAGTCCTATGAAAATTACTAATGGAAAACATAATGCATATGTCTATTCTGAATGACAAGGTAAGAGTATGGAATGAAGCTAAGTCTGCAACAACAAAGTCAATGTCCTCTCAAAATGTTCTTTGCCAGCGAAACCTAAATCTCACATCAACATTAATAGGAAATGTGCAGGACATGGAAAAGACTTCCAGCCACTCACCATAATGCATGTAACAGTTTCCTTTGGTGGGATCCAGCTCAATGGCCTTCAAGAAGAACTTTTCAGCCTCACTCTTACGACCCTTGAAAAACAGAGAAAATGGATGATTCAGTAGTGGATCATGAGGGATTCTTCTCCTCCCAGGCCCAAATAAAGTAGACTGATGTCTACTTGATAATCATCATCAAAAATATTTTGTTTTTATTTAAACAAAAATGATCAAGGATAAAATATTGAAAGAGAAGACTGAAGTTGGGAAACACCAAGATTAGAACAGATGAGAATGAGTTCATCAAAGATCAAAACAAAGAGGCCAGGGAAGCAAGAAAGAAAAGTAAAAAGTGGTTTCACAGAAACCGAAAGAATAAGATAGTTTGAAGGAATGGTGAGAAGCATCATTATTGTTGTCTATTTTATATTCTCCCTTCAATTACTTCCTTTTCATTCCTTGTAAAGAATTATGGCCATTTTAGCTTTTGGGATGATTTTGTCCTAATTGCTGACTTTATATATAAGGAAACTAGTCATATTTGTTGAATATCAAACAACCACTGCTTATCCAGGACTTGCTGTGGTCATTCCCAAATAATATACTGCTAATCCAGGATTTAATCTAAAACTAGAACATTTTCCCAGCTACAGTTTTAAATAAACATGACTGACTGCACCTGTGTTGACCGCAAGTGGCTCCAAGGCATTGGGTGGTGTCCAGTGGCTGTGGTCCACAGTAAAAAACAAAACAAAACAAAAACAAACAAACAAAAACAAATTCCTTGACCCCACACTGAAACAATCTTAGGCACATGCTCCTTCCAATTTATACACTACCACATGAACTTCAAATTATGTTTTTCCTTTCTTTACATATATTTTTAAAACCACTGTGTTTGTCAGTAGATGAGTGGATAAAAAAAAGCTGTGACACACACACACACACACACACATGCACACACACACAAAGGAATATTACTTGGCTGTAAAAAATAAGGAAATCGTAGCCTTAGCAACAGCATGCCTGGACTTGGAGAGTATTATGCTAAGTGAAATAAGCCAGTCAGAGAAAGGCAACTACAATATGATTTCACTCATATGTGGAATCTAATGAACAAAATAAAGTAACAAAAAAAAAATATACAAATACACTCATAGATAGAGAGCAGGCTGGCAGCTGTCAGAGGGGAAGGGAATTATGGGGCTGGGTGAAAAAGGCAAAGGGATTAAGACAAAATAAAACAAAACTCAGAGACCCAGACCACAGTATGGTTATTATCAAAGGAAAGGAAGGTGGGGGAGGTAGAAGAGGGTATAGGAGGGATAAACGATGATAGAAGGAGACGTGAGAGGGTGAACACAAAATACAATATACAGATGATGTACAGCAGTCCCTCTCTATACTGCGGTTCACTTATTGCGGCCTCACTGTATTGCGGGATTTTTAAAATATTCTATATAATTATTTATAATGATAGCAGATTTTTCCTACCCTAAGCCAAGCTGTATTGACTCCGTCTTTCCCTTGGACCCTTCAGCTGCGAAGAGAGGGGGGGTCTGATGCATGGGCAACAGCAGACCCTCCATATCACCCTGCCCAGGCTCTGTAGCTTCAGCTTCACTGGAGAGGACACTCCAGCGTCATCACAAGATGTCGATTCAACACGGGAGGAGACAGATACCGTGTCACTCCCGAGTCGGACTGCACAGCCATTCTCGGCGGTGCAGATAGACTCTTAAGAAGCTACACCATCGTCTCTCGAGACGGACGGCTGCCGACGACGAGCAGATTTTTCGCTATATCGCAGGATTTTGCGGTACTGTATATGTATGTTGTTAAAGTTACATAGGTGTAAGAGTGTAGAATATGTTTAAGAACATAAGTAGTGTTGACGAAAGTGTGGAAAAGGTTAACAAGGGAGTGGGAAAGGTTAATAAGGGACTGGGAATGGTTATAAGTGTGTGGGAAGGGTTTATAAAGCCTTAAAAAATATATAAGTACTAAAATAAATGTAAGGTTCCTACTTCGCAGATTTTCACCTATCATGGGGGTGGGTGTCTAGAATGTAATAACCATGATAAGTGGGGGAATATTGTATTATACAATTGTACACCAGAAAATTATATAATTTTATTAACCAATGTCACCCCAATACATTAAACAAAAACCAAAACAAATAAAAACCCTTTATATTGGAAAAAAGAGAGTTATGGAAATAAACCTTCCAAAGCTAGAGGTATATAATTAGCCTAATATTCCACACTCCATACAACTTTGACTCATGCCTCCATATACCTCCTCTGAGTTATTCACTCATTTAAAAAATACACTCTTGCATATTCTTTAGTCTCCAGCCTCAGCCACCTAAAGCTAGTGTTAACCAAATGATCAAACAACTGATTTCATTTCTTCTTTCATTTTAATAATGATATTCCAGTCAACAATTCTTCTTTAACTCACACATCTCATCAAGTATCTAATAATTAAAATTTTAATTCCTTGCAATATTTCTCCCAGTATTTTAACTTCAAAGGAAAAAAAAAAAGAAAGAAAGAAAAGCACAGGCAAAATGCTTTGTACACATATCATACAATACTTTCATGAAGTTAGTAAAAATACACAAGAATCTTACCAAAGTAGGATTCCTAAATGATGCTATAACTATAATGAATCATGAAGTTAGTAAAAATACACAAGAATCTTACCAAATTAGGATTCCTAAATGATGAAATAACTATAATGAATCAAACAGTCTAAACCCAAATTAAGAACATAGATTCTAGGCAGGCAGAACAGCCCCCGCATTTTTGTAGCTATGTGACCCTGGGAAAAACATTTCATCTCTCCGCTGGAATTTCTCTATTACAAAAGAAGAAGATAGGTGGAGCACATGAGATTTTTAGGTCACTGTAACTATTCTGTATGACACTGTAATGGTGAATACGTGTCACCATGCATTTGTAAAACCCCATATAACAAAAACTGTGAACCCTAACTGAACAATGGACATAATGTACAAGCACTGGCTCATCAGTTTTAACAAATGTACAAACTACTGTGAGTTTATAACAATAGGAAAGCTATGTGAAGGGTGGCAGGATGGTGAGGGGGCCTTTGGGAACTCTCTGTACTTTTGGCTCAAATTTTCTGTAAACTAAAAACTGCTCTAAAAATAAAGTACATTATTAATAAAAGAGTATAATAAAATATTTCATAAGAATATTAAATTTCTAAGGTGATATACATAAAGTAATAATACTCATGTATATTCTAAACTTATAATAAATGTTAACTTATATATACACATACATGTACATATGTAGTATGCAACAGAATGCAGAATTCTGAATGACAATAGGTATGTTTTGTTATACACACCACCTCAAAAACACATGGTCAGCTTTAAATCATCCCTGGAAAATGATGTACAAAGAACTTGCAGATGCTGGGAAAAGAAAGATGCAAAAGGAAAACTATCATTGGTAGAGGGTCTGTACAAATGTTATATGCAAAGATAAAAAGGGTCTGTGAACTTTTTTCCATTTAAGTTTTTCAGGACAGAAGAGAAAAAACTAGTTCATTTATCAATGTCACAGTAAATGGGGTAGTAAAATCTTTGTCTATAGTCTACTGGCAAAAACAATAGTATGCAGCATTAAAAACATGCACCAGAATGCAAAGGACAGCGGTCTCAGGTTGCTTCATGGACCAGGTTATTAAAGGCAATGAGTCCCACCAACTCATGGATGCAGAATAAAAATATTGAAGGACAGAACGCTCTTTCTGGGGGCAAGTATCAAACCAACATGCAAAAACCTATCTTTCTGCTTTGACTACTGTTTATTTAATCAAGTGTCAATTAGTAAGGAGGAAAATAAAATCCTCACAAGAGTATATAAAATCAACAGCCAACCAAATGCATAAGCCACGCAGACACACACATCACTAGGTCTTAGAAAGGGATTATGGTGGCTGGGAAGTAATACTATGTTTAATCAAATTTACTCTATCAACTATCATTGCTTTAGAGAGATGGCAGTTAAGAAGAGGAAAAAGTTATTTCTCAGCAGGTTTTTCTTGGCATATTTTGGATGATGTCAGCATTTTCTACAAGCGTTATGGAACATGCCACTGATTTCACAAACTCTTCACATCAAACACCATTACTCATTCTGTATATTGGCGGGGGTTTTTGACACATGTGTTGGTTCAGAAAACCAAGAAAAAGGGATGGTGGTCAACTCTGACAAATAAGGGAAATGTTAACTAAGAGACTCAGGATCAATAGCCAGTTCTGTGACTTGTTTATTTGCTCATTCCTTTATATTTGTAGGTTAAAAAATATTTATTGAATGCTTACTATTTGTCTTGCACAGTTCTAAGTGCCCAGGATAGAACCATGAACAGAGTGCTTGCTGTCAAGCCCTAGTTGCAAAAGGCACATAAGGGACATACCGCCTAAGTGTAAGGGACTAGTCACAGAGCACAGTGGGCAAACAATTTCTCCAATTCTGAGAGAACTAGCCTAGAGACACACAAGCATCTGTTTGAATCTTGCTGCCTCTACTTATTTAATTGTGTAACTCTAAGTATCTTTTTGTAATATCTGAGTCTCTTTTTCTTCATTTGGAAAAATTAACATTTGTACCAATTTTGAAGGATTACTAAAAAATAAAAAATCAAATGGAAATGACTAGGTTCAGGTCTGGCATATAGTTGTGACATTCTTTGATTTTTCTTCCTTCTGTCTCCTCAGAAAAATTCATCCTCCCAAGTTCAATGTCACTATCGGTTCCTAATTATCAAATTTCAAAAATCCTTTTTAGAATTCCATGTCATGGTAGCAACTAAATTTAACAGTTTTCCTAAAAAAAAAAAAGACCCTCATTCCTAACATTCTCTGCCCTCAAATAGAAGTCCAATAAAAGCCCTTTCAGCTTACACCTAGAGTACAACAATAGAGTTCAGATTTCCTCGCTCACTGAACTTCATTTCACCAGATTAATGTTCCTTAAGCAGAACTGTTTTCATTACACCCTTGTTCAAAAATATTTTCATAGCTTCTTGTTTCTACTTATCTAATTTAATAATCAATCTAATTACCAAAACCTTCCACAATCTAGTTCAAATCTTCATGTATAAATACCTATACAGTATGAGGTCAATCTATACATATACACACACAAGTGGGGCAAAAGTAGGTCTAAAATTGTCAGTATGCAAAACAGTTTATTCTAGTATTATTATTTATTAATTATTGTATTATTTTCCATACAAACTGTAAACCTACTTTTGCCCCACCCTGTGTTTTATACACTCATAGACACACATAGACACACACACTCCCCCCAAACATTCCTTGAACTCCCACTTAAGAAACCATTCAGGAATATTAAATGTAAGAGAGAATTATACTATTATGGTTTCAGTTTGAATTGTTTTATTTTTAAAAAGTAAATTTTAATAGATTTTGCACTTATTTTTGGTAATAAATGACTGAGTATATCAACCATTATATCAACTTATTATGTCACCACGTGTCTTGATGCCACAGCTCAGAACTGCTATTTTACTAAGTAACATCTGAAAAAAAAATCAAGACTTTGCATTGTTGTACTGCACTAGGAATATATAGGTATAAATGTGATTAGTTTACTACTCCTGTCTTATAAACTAAATTACTCCCAAAAAACTCAACCTTTCCTTCATAGCCACCCCAGCTTTCTGTAAATATAATAAACAGTCAACAAAAACACAGGCTCCCACTATTTGCAGTATAGAGCTTAATAGCTTATAGTCAGTCCTCAGTTATTTAGTTCGCATGTTCACACATTTTCAATAAAGTACAGAGCTGTGAACAAAACAGTAATTTCTCCATTTTACATCTGGAATCTGTCACAGGAACTAAGATCTATCAAACCATAAAAAGAGTTCCTCAGAAATAGCCCAATTCTCAACAGGGACTACCTGTGTCTTCAGCACTGCTAGGGAAAACAATTAGAATGAACCAGAATGTTTCCATTCAACGGTCCTACATAGAGGCTGTTGTAAGTTTGTAGGAAGAGTCTCCCCTCTGAGGCTGTGTATCATGCAGTGACTTCCACACCTTCAGTGTTTACTCTTTGGGAATGTTTGATGATTGTGAACATCAGTCATTTTCCCCAATCAATGAAAAGCACATCTTCATTTCACATGCAAGTGTAAATCTACATGGATTAATAAATAAGAAAGGGAAGAAGCCAGTAAAACAGGTCCAAAAGCTTAAAGTATAGTGTGGTTAACTGTTGTTTAAACATATATTATAGTTTAAGTGCAAAAGAGAAAAGCAATTAAAGAGACAGTCTTGAAAAATTAATCTGAGAGGACCACTACTTACAAATAGAAGGAACATTATTTGGTTTTCTTTTCTTTCTTTCTTTTTTTTTTAACATGACAATGTTTATATGTGAAGCATTTTCAGGATATGTCTTTCCTCCACAAAAGAAAAAAATCATTAAAAATACTACAGTCAACAAATTCTTACAAACCAAGATGATTTCTATCAAATTATTTAATTCTCATGTCCCTCTAAGACACTAAACATAATCAACCTTAATTAGAGGCAAAGTGAAGGGGCAGGGGCAGTGGCAACTTACATGACAAAATGTTTTATCCCTATACTACCAAAATATTTTTCTCATCAAATATCACATATCTAAATTTTTGACAATGACATTCATATTTCGGGGAGAGAATACTATTTCTTCAGGAATGAATTAAAATATGATAGAATAACGATATTGGATCAAAGAAATTAATGTGGCTGAATAGTTGATTGACAATAGATTGTGTCTTTCCGCCTTGAATTGTCTCCCAAGTCCCATTTTCTATAAATATCTGGCCTTCTGTGACCTGTGTTTCTAAACATCCCAAAGCAGAAGCTGCCTGAAAGATACCTGGAATATGTTCTTACGGCCTAAGTTCATTGAAATATATCAGATGACACTGAGGGCAGCTAGCGGTTATAGGGAGTGCTCAGATTTTTCAGGGGCCACATGTAGAATAGGTGTCAAAATCTCAGCAGAGAGAGATGGCTCTGCGGTACACCTAGGTCAAGGCTGTGCCCCAGAACCAGGAATCCCAACCTGAGCAAAGCTCCCTTAAAACCCACCCCAAGTCCTATTGCAGAGCCACCAAACTTCAAGGTGGAGGTATCAACTCAGACCGAGATGACGAGGGCTGCTTATCCCCAGCTTTGTGAGCACCATTAAGCCTTCCAGAGTTATTTCAAATCCTGGGAGGGAAGGAGGCCACAAAGCAGGCTGAAATTAAGTGGCTGGTCAAGTGGGATGGAAGGCCGCAGGACATTGAATTCCATTCAAAGACAATCAAGTGCATCGCCCGCATGCAGCTGAGCTACCGGCCTGGAGTCAGACTTATTACATGAGCAATGGGCTCTCCTCGCCCAAAAAAGTTAACAAGTGACCACAAAACAATGACCAATATACCTTTAAAAACATGTTAAACTTACTCAATATTTATTTTTCCTGAAATGAAAATAAATACACTGGATTATATTATTTTCCTCTATCAGTGAAGTTCCCCTCAAAATAATAGAACTCAGTATTACTAAGTGTCCATAAAAATAGGTGTTACTATCACACATAGCTAAAATATAATAAAATGTGTTACAGTCTTCTGGAGAAGTATTTGATATATATCAAAAAGCCTTTAAATCATAGATACACTTGGGCCAAACAATTCTATTTCTAGGTATTTATTCAAAGGAAGCACCTGTAAATACAAAAAGGTGGCAATTTATATTAAAATGATTCATAGAAAAGTTTTAAACCACAAGAGGGTTTCACGATCCACTGCTAAATGAAATACACAGGTTCTAAATTTTATGATAGTTTATGTCTTAATTACATTTCTTAAAAAACTGAAACAATATTTTTAAGAGGACACTCCCACTAACTGAATCATCAGATTATTTTACTGCTGGGGTTTCAAAGGTGAATGAAAGGGTGGATCCCTCAGTATTTCAAGAATGATGGGGAGAATGGGCTGCTAAATACAGTGCTGTGTTAGTGTCAGTGTGTGTCTGGAGAACACAGTACACTTAGGCTGCTGAGAAGGGCAAAAGAAGTCTTCAGAGATGTGAAGTTTCACTCCATAGAAATGGGATAAGCTTTTGCTACGTGACAGGCTGTGTTCCAGGTCTTGGTAATCAAGACAAAGCTCCTGCCCTCCTGCAGTTTACAGCCGATAGGAATAACAGATTGTTTACACAGGCAGACACTGGTAACACTGTCAGTCGGGCTTTAAAAAATGCAGGCTAAGGGGCCAGAGCAATCAAGTGGTGAGGAAAGGCCTTTGGTGATATTTGAGAAGTGACCTAGGGAAAGGGCATGAGCGAGCCATGCAAAGGGCTGGCATGCGTGGAGTGGGGGCTAACAAGGCCACCGATAGGGAGGCAGTGGAATGCACCCCACAGAGAATCATAGGGAATGAATGTGAGAGACCGGAGGGAGCAGATCATGTAAGACCTAGCATGCACTGTAAGAAGTTTGGAATCAATTTTCTTTTTTGGTAGTGCAAACCACAGCTTCAATATTGGATGCCACATGTTTCTCTGACTCATATAATTTCCTTGATGTTAACAAGCAAAGGGTCGAACTGCCTCCAAGAACTGCACAAAATATGGAACACTTCATGAATTTGTGTGTCATCCTTGGGCACGAGCCATGCTAATCCTCTCTGTGTCATTTTAATTGTAGAGTATGTGCTGCTGAAGCAAGCACTGGAATTTCTTTTGATTAGGAAGGAACACCATGGAGGCTTTTACATAAAGGTATAAAAAAAACTCAAGATTTTCGGTGAAAAAATTGACAGAAGAGAAAACAGAAAGACCCCTTAGGAGGTTATTAATATTCCACGGCTAAGAGTCATGTAAAAGCGGTAGAAGCAGTGAGATGTGGACGGATTTGGAATCCCCTGAAGATGGGTGGCTGGTGAAATGGGTATAGAAATAATATAAAAACAGGAGTCAAAGACGACTCAGCAGCTCGCAGCACCTAGGTGAATGCGGGCAACACTTCATCGCAAGGGAGAGACTGTGTGGGAACAAGTGTTGGTAGGAAGATGCGTGTGCAGTGGAGTAATCAAGTTCCATCTGACTGAGAGCCTGGGGCAAGAGAGATTGGAGAATTCGGAAAGACTGGCCAGATAGGAGGCCACATTGTCAAGGATAAAGAACACCACTAACTGGCACCTTGCATGAAAGACAATGACAGGCAAAGGCATGCAGGAATGTCAAGGGAGGAAGCAAAAAAAGGGAAAAAAACTGCTAGCATTTTAATCATGCTTTCAATAAAAATATATATTAAAAAGCATCATAAAATATAAACACTTAGTACCGTTTAAAATAACTACTTTAAGTAACTTGCTTTTAATAAATATTTAAAATATTTGATAATTTTAAAAATATAAATTATATGTTGCTTTCTCCACAGCTTTGATATTATAAGTAAAAAGGTTAGACTTTAAGGCATAAACACAAAATAGCTAATTTTTAAAATATTACATGACTGAAGGTGTTCAGTTTATTTAGATTTCCTGTTCTATTACAAGTTTTCATATCTTTCCTAGATCTGTTCACTTGTATGTTTTCCCTTTAGCTTACAGAGGGCATCCACACATACTGTAAGAACATTTCAGCAGGAGATCATTAACGTGACAGGAAACTACCACACCTTAAGCTCCATTTGGTCAAATGACGTAGGTTGTTACACTGCACTGCTTATACTAAGCTCAACGTCAAATTAAAAGCAAGTTGTAGTGAAGTAGAAATTATGTTTAAATAAAATTTATAATTAAATTATAGGTAAAATATCCTAGAATTTGCTTAAGTTATAGGGATCATTTTTAAATATTAAAACGGCTATTTCTAGACTTTAGAATAATACATCTACCTTTGAATCACAAACCAAACAGAAAAATGTCTATTTTTAATAAAAACAATGAACTTTCAGCAATTCATTGAACGTAATCATTTCTTTCCTTTACTCAACAAAGATTTACTGTGTGCCTATTGTGTGCCTAGCTTTATGCTAAGCACAAGGATGAAAGCGGTGAAGAACAGACACAACCGCACCCCATGATGCTTCTCGAACTGTAGCTGTTATGAGAACATGCAAACCAGGGCTGTGAATTTCACTGAGAACAGTTGGTCTGACCTAGTTGCAGTACTCAGGGAAGGTTTCCAAAGGGACTGCTGCTTGCTCTAAAAATCTGAAAGATGTGTATAATTAACTAGCTGGAGGGGAGACAAGGTAAAGCCTCAATGGCAGGCAGGAAAACAGAAACACCACATGGAGCCCTGGGTGAGAGAGACAGGTGTAGAGGTGGGCCAGATGAAAAGGCAGGGAGGAGAGCACACCTGGCTTACAGGTTACATGAGGGAATCTGTGGTTATCTCCATTATAAATATCACTCTGAGGGCAGTGTGGATAACACTGGGATGAGAACAGAAGAGATGTAGGCAGATTAGCCCAGGCTTTTAAAAGAGTGAATGAGGTTGATAATGGAGATGAAGATTAGTGGACTGACAGGAAGGATATTCAGATAATACAGAGAGGACTACAACACGGACAAGAGAGAGAGAGAGAGAGAGAGAGAGAGAGAGAGAGAGAGAGAGAGTGTGTGTGTGTGTGTGTGGACTCGGATGGGGGCGATGAGGTACCAAGATGACCTCTAGGTTCATGATTGTGATACTGAAAGCAAGCATTCGGGGGGTGGGGGTTAAGGAAGTAATATTATAAGTCCAGTAGAGATTGAGGTACCTATGAGACATCTGAGATGTCAAGGATGCGGCTTGTCACTCAGGATGAATCAAGAGGCCAAAGGCAAGACAAAGTAGTATTTCAAGAAAACAGCATAGTCAATTCTGAAGGTATGTCAGATGCTGCAAATATCCACTGGACTTAGTGACACAGATGGCTGGTAACCTCAGTAAGGTGTGTTTCTATGGAACAGGCCTTGAAGCCAAAAGGAATGTGGGTATCTCTGGGGGTGTGGTGAGGAAATGAATACCTTAGTGCAGATAACTCTGTCACATCTGGCTGTGAAGGGGAGGGGGAGTGATAATGTCAGCAGACCAGCGGACGGGGATAAGACACGTTGAGGGTTTTGAAAAAGAACACAGAAAGTCAGAACATAAATCACAACTGGGCCTAAAAATTTCATGTCTAGTTTTTCTCTTATTTTATTTTCTCAGTTCTATTGAAAATTAGAAGGAAAAGTAACTCAAAAACATATTCTTCTTAGAAATATTAGATATGTTTCCAATTTTGGCCAAATTAAACCTGCCCAGAATCCTTTAAACTGAGCCTTGGTGCTCTAAAAACACTTGATTCCTACTTTTGTTTTGACACTTACCAGATGTCCTCCAATTAACATTTGTTATCTTCTCTTTTATTTGTAAATGATTTTAGGAGAATTGTTTATAATCAACATTCAGTATAAGGGCCAGATGCATAGTAGGTGGTCAAAGTGCATGGAAATGGAAATATCTTGAAAAAGCAACCACTCTAAACACACTTCTGAAATGTATCCTTTCATTGGGAAGTACTATTGCCTCAGCGAGGTGTGGTACAGGTTCCAGTGGATAAATGTGATTAAATCTTAAGGCCTAAGTGATGCCCAGGAGGCAAGTAACCCCTAGTTTCACTGTCATCAACACCTCCTCCCTACAAGAAAAAAAAAAAACCCAAAACACATATTTTAGTCAGCAATCTCTGGTCCATAAAGTGGCACTAGAAGTTCATAGAAAACAGTTTCCAATAGAAAACTTTCTTTTCATGGATAAACTGGTTGATGTGTTTTTAGTTTAAGGAATGAGTGGAGTTAGCCAAAAATCTTAGCCATTAGCAACAATACCAACCATTCTACTGGGCTGTTTGTGCAGTGGGTGCTTCTTTTTGCCACAACCAGCTTTTTGAGCGTTGCTGGGTGGCTCCATCCCTGACTGCTCAGCAATAGCTTGGGACATGACTACGCTGATTGGCCTCAAGAGAGTTGGCCTTGGCTTGCGGAGCTCAGCACTGACACTCATGCTGCAGAAGTTTAAATCCCTTGGGGATGGTTAGGAAAGCTGCCTTGTGAGAGTGGAGAAGCAGGAGCCTCTCAACAACAGCTGCTTTGCAGCTGGGTCACAAAGGAGAGCAAGAAATCCCTAGACACCATAAAAGGTAGCGGATGATGGGAAGGCCGTCTCGGGGCCTCCATTTGTCACTGGCAGGGTGCCACTGCTCTCAAATCCAAATGTTCTCGCAAGGGGATAAAGCCAGATGTAAATAATTCCCAAATTTTATACTTTTTTTTTTTTTTTGTAGACAGCTTCAACAGTAAAGGACAGAGAGGGTTATTTAATTTATTTAGACATGAAATTCTTTGATGCTTTAACTATGGTACTGAAGAGAACACTGGATTCAATAACAGAAACCTGAGTTTCAGCCTGGTTTTGACACCAAAGTGAATAACCAAAGAACCTGGGCTAACAGAACTCTACTTGTTATGATTCTATGTTAAAGAAATAGAATTCAGAGGAACTAATCACTGGTTTAAACTTCAGGTTAAAGAAAAGTTACATTCTTAATTCATGTCACCAACTTCTGTCTCCACTACCTTCCAGTCCAGGATCGGGAAGAGGAATTGGCCCCTCCCCTTCTCAGTGAGTCTACATGGAGATTGGGGGTAGTGGCTGAGACATAAAGTCAACTCTAGTTTATTTTTCTTTTTTCTTTTAATGTACTAACGAGTGAAATTAAATGAAGCTGGTTAAATGATCCATTTATCTTCTTCTGAAACTTTCTACTTTAAAGATAAAGACAGAATTACCTAGAAAGGTTCTTAAACCAACCAGACCACATATATATTCAAAGTGTATGTCCTGTGCCTCCAAGTTATTCTGGTTTGCCTGAAACTGCTCTGTCTATGCCCTCTGTTCCAGTGTAAATATAATGTCACCCCCTTCGTGGTTTTGACGGATATTCTGTAGTTGCCCTACTTCTTGCTTACCCCTCCTGAGTACGCACCAGAGTACTTAAGAAACAACGGCTTTTAAGACACTGCAATGTCCCACCAGAAAAAACAACTAGGCTGCATTAGCAGCATCAGTGAGGTCTCACCATGACCTCAGCTTTCCATTCCCAAAATACTCTTAACAAAGAGAGCATTAACAAAGGCATCTTTTCACAGCACAAGACCATGGGATCTCTGTCAAGCATAATTAAGTTTCCATTCATCTTCTCCATTTTCCAAAACCACATTTTTCAAGAAGTCTGTGGTCCCAGCACATTGCAGTCCTACATTCTCTTTATAGGTTTAATAATAAGAACGGAAACGTTATGGTGCAGATTACTGCATGCCAGGCACTATTCAAGCACTTTATGTGTATTGCCACATTAAATCCTCTTAACACACCTGTCATACTATTATACTATTATCCACTTTACAAAATTAAAAAACAAAAACAAAAACAAAAACTGAGGCACAGAAAGGTTAAGTGCCTTGCTCTAGGTGCAAAAGCTTGATTTGGCAGAGCTGGTATTCAAACAAAAGTAATCTGACTTCACAGTTTATTCTATTTATTACATTATAATCGTGGTCCAGAAGTTCACTACCAGGAATTATTATACTACTTAAAGATAAGTTTTATAGACTAGAGATCCACCCATACATTCATGCATCCACCCATCCATCCATTTCTCACCACATAATTAAAAGTAGGTAAGTAGGCCTTTTTCAATGGCGAGATGGTACTTAAAAGGACCCTTGTTAAACATATGTATAGCACATAGGAGAAAACAGAGACCAAGGCATCTATTCACCCTGAATGGGTCAGGGAAGGAGGTCTCAAAAAGAAGGTGGCTGGCATACTTTGGCTGGCTCACAGATGGAGGACAAGTTGGCTGGGCAGCAAGACAACTGACTGTCTAGTCAATCCAACTGCTGGTGGCTTAAAAGTTCTCTTTGTTAAGATTTAAATTAAGAACATGCCCTGGCTGGTGTGGCTCACTGTATTGAGCACTGGCCTGTGAACCAAAAGGTCACCGGTTTGATTCCCAGTTGGGCACATGCCTGGGTTGCGGGCCATGTTCCCAGTTTCTCTCCTCTTTCTCCCACCCTTCTCTTCTCTCTGAAAATAAGTAAGTAAAATCTTAAAAAAATAAATTACGAACATCATTTAGAAATTCAGTGTGATGAAGAGATTTACTTCTTGTTTAAACACCATTAAACGGAATTGCGGCTTACAAAAGTTAATTTGATATCAACCAACTCAAAATGCATCTATTTGACAAAATGTGTCTATTTAAGAACTAAACTTACCAAATTTCTACTTTATGTCAGGCCATGATTCTTGAGCCACATTCTGTGAATAACTGTATGTGACTTATAAAGAAAGAAAATCTACTGAAAACAGCATTGTTTAGTAAGCAACCCTCATTCACTTTCAGTTCTAGAGTGTGAAGTGACCAGAGGTGGTACATATAACATTAAAGGAACCTATACATTAGGTCCATACATTGGCATACACATAGCAAATGGTCAGAGGCTGGCGCATTACTAGCAGAGTGAGTTTGTATGTATAAATGCATATGACAAGCACATCGCCAACATGGATCATTCCCAAATCCTAGTGGTATAGTGCGCTAGCTGAAGGATATGTGCAGGAGTTTGGGCATTATTAAAAAATAAAATTCCCTTTCTCTCCTTCTTGCAGTAAGACAAAATGTGTATTATTGCAAGAAATTGTGGGCCTCTAATATGAAAAATAAGAGTAGAGAGGTGACATGGAGATGGAGAACAGAAAATCTGGACTTGCTTGCCTCTGGACAATTTAATAGTAGTTTGACTCAGGGCTAAATTATCACTACCAATATCTCACACCCTGGTCACCTTGGTAGAAAATGCGTGCTATAAAGGCTGCACAGAACTCACCGAACACCAGTGTCCCAAATAGTGTTCATCACAGTCTGCAGTTTAACTGACACCTGAGCTGTCAGGTTTATCTGTGAGATACAAGAGGTACTGAATTGCCACCCCTGATCATAGGCTCATTTTCAAAAAAGTACTATGGAGGCACACAATGTAAGAGGGCAGTGTAGTCAGCTTGACACCGTTCCCTGCGACACTGCTATAAACACAGAGCAGTTTTTGGGAGAAACACAGTGACATCCAACTTCTCAAAAAGAAATGCATGTGCACTTTGGGAGATGTGGTGGCATGCCATAAAAAAACACACATGTACACACGTGGCACTCTGAAGGCTTGAGGGGAAATATAAGCTATTAAATTGCTAAATCATTTAAAGCAGTTTTTTTTTTAAAAATAAGCATAAATATGTTACAAAAAGAGAAGCACTAACACAGAGGAAAGAACAGAGGCTTGTGACTGAGATCTGAGTTTGACCACCTTCTAAGCAACAATCCTTAAACCAGCTGGGCTATTGGGCAAGGTGTTGAACATGTCCAGAACACGGTACAAAGACAAGAACGGCACCACCAGATAAAGTTTATAACTGAACAGTGTGTGTAAAACTCTTACAACACTGAATTGTACACAGTAAGTGCTCAACAAATGTTAGTTATTATAATGTTTGTGTATTAAGAACAGCAGTCATTTTTATGCAATATCTTAAAATAATTAAATTAGCTAAAAATATTTAAAAAGTATGACACAGCAATACATTGTGAGTACTCACAAAAAATATATCAGTTCTCTTAACTAGATCTTTTATATCTAAACCCACTTACCCAAAAGTAAATCGTGGAAATAGATGGTTATTTTTCATTATTTAAAATAATATTCTTGTAACAGAGTCATATGAAGAACTTCATGTTCCAAAATACTACACTGTCTCTTGTTATGGAATGTCTGAGATTACTGTGGGCAAAATTCTTTTTTGGGATAAGAGAGTTTGAAGAAAGAGAAATCAGGGAGGATACCAAAGCTTGAAACTGACGTTACAGTTAAAAAACAAACAAACTTAGGACTACTTTCGATAAAACTGGAAAACCCACATAAACACTGGTGACGGTTTAAGAATACATTTCCCTCATCCAGAAATATGTGTTTTCCAAAAGGTCTATTTTCTCCTTGAAATGCTACCATAATTTGGCACATTCAGGTTGAAGTAGTTAGCATGGTTTAAGCTGCTCCCGATCTTAGAATAGTAAGAGCACAGAAAAATGACAGCTGACTCTCAGTATTGCAATATTCAGATGGCTGCCATTCCACAGAAGCAAAACTTTCATCAAAACGTTTTATTTAAGTCTGTCATATTTCACATTGCTTTTTCAAAGTAAGTGACTATAGGTGACCATGTTAACTTATTTTATTTTAAAAAATATAATAATGAAATAAGAAAGATTGATAATGCAATGGAGGAAAAAACAAAGTAAAGTACAGAAAACACCCAGAGAAGACATTATTTCCAGCAGATAGCTTCTGTACTGAAAGGTAAGCAAGAAATAACAGAAAAGGCAGTTTCAGGTGTTGTCAGACTTACTAGATTAGTAAATGAAGTTAGAAAAGTATGAGACTAAGTTATGTGTCTAAACAAGAGTCATTTCAAATAAATCACAGTATCTTTAAGAAAGATTTTATAGCACAGAACCCATTCATTCTTTCAGGCATGGCGGCTTTTTTTAGATTTAGGTAACTTACAATAATAACACTAATCCATTCATTTCATAAATATTTGGATCTCTACAATGTTATTTTTAAAAAACTTATTCCTCAGAATTCCAAGTAAAGGTTTGTTAAATGTCTTTTAGTACAATGGTTATTTTAATATTTGTTTTAAATTGAGAAAGCAATGTTGTGTTAATTGAAAGTTAATGCTTGCTAAGATCATAAATGAATTTCAGCAAAATGATAGCAAAACCATAAAAATAAAAGCTTGTTTCTTCTATAATCATCATCTGTATAAATTTAACCTAATCATTTTTTGTGGAAAATATTTCATATTGCTCTACATCCCACCAAATTTATATATCAAGCTGATCTTCAAGTAAATTATATAAATATTATGATAATTTCTATTAAGAATAGTATTATTCCTGGCTGCCATACAACATACTTAATAAAATAAAAGAATAGATTATCTGTATTCTATTATACCTGTCAGAAAAACACATATTCATTTTCATCACTACCACTGTTTATGAAATTCTACAAATTCCCTCTGCAGTGAATGATTTATATTATGTCCTCTTCTGAGATTACATTCCAAGGCTAGCAGAGCAAAACATCCAGAAGATGATACTCCCCTATGTTATCAAATGGAAAAACAATAAAGGAATATATTCCATTTTACATTTTTTATTCCTATCTTTCAATAATGATCAGTTCTATAGTTAAAGGATTAACATCATTTTTACTGAGACAAAAAGAAAGAAATTATTTTACAGCCAAAATGTTGTTATCAAAGTGTTGTCCAACCCTTTCAAATAATTTTTAAATCTTTCTTTAATGCTAAGAAACTGACATTTTTAACCAACAGAATGAAACAAAGAAATGTAAGTTCTCATATTTTTTACTTAACTTTAACCTACTCAAAACATCATTTTCCCATTTCTGCTCAATTATTTGCATAAATCTTCACTTTTGCTATTTATTCCTTCAAACTTTTAGTTTTCCTTTTCTCACTCTTTCCCTCCACCATACAACATTAAAATAATGTATTTGTTCAACAAATAGTTAGTGCTTTACAAGATCACCCCTTGGCATCTAAAACAATTAATGAGACTGAACTGATACCCTAGACTAGCTCTCAGTCTATGGAGAAGACAGCCATGAAAACAGCTAACAGTAATAGAAGGTGATGGACCTCCTTTCATGGGGGCATAGAGAACAGAAGAATTAAGTCAGCGGGGAAGCACAGTGATGTGTCAGTGCTGTACCCTGACAGAACACTGTATGTGAGATGAGCCAAGTTCTGCCTCAGAGTCATTTCATGTATATTCAGTCAACAGATATTTATGAAGGGACGGGGTCCCTTCTCTCACTGTCTATAAAAACAAATAATAGTAATATATAAGTATTCAGCTATCATGTAGATATTCATACAGAGTAAGAACCCTGGAAGAGAAGCACTAAGGGACAGCTGGAAGAATCACTAACTATTTTATGAAAGGGAATGTTAAAGATAACACTAAACTGATGGGTCAGATGTTGCCAAGTGGAGAGAGAGGAAAAAGATCCTCCCGGACGAGGCAGCTGCCTGTTTGAAAACATGGGGCAACAAGATTGCTGGTCTAAGTTTGGAAATGAGGCAGTCTGTAAAAGACACTGTGAATAGGAACAGATCTCTAGCTGACAAAGTTTCTTCCGCCAGCGGTGTACACGTTAATAATTCTAAAACAACTATATGTGAATACTGGAACATTAACTGCTCAGAAAATACAAGTGTCTGTGTATTAGCCAGAGTACGAGTGTATCCCCTTGCTCTGCCATTGGAGAGAGCCTGGAAACAACACCCCAGTAGCACAAAGTACACCTAGAACCCAGATCTTAGTTTCTGAACTTTATTCCAATAAAAGGATCCAGGGCTCCTTAGAAAACTGTTTGATTCTAGGACTTGGACAGAACATATATGAAATCAGATTAGAGCATGTTATAGTGACAAAAAGTAAGACTACACCCAAAGGGGAAAACACACACACATGTACACACACACACACACGTACACACACACACACACACACCAGATGAAGGTAAGTCAAAGGGACATAGAAGCCTGTGGAAGAACTGCCACTGATCAAAGCTAGGCAACAAAACCAGCCTGAGCAACAAAATGAATAGTAGAAACATATTATAACCTAACACATAAAATAAACATTCCTGAGTGCACACTAATAGACATAAAATTTTCAATAAATGAGAAGAAACAAATCTCCATGCAGAAGAAGATCAAATAATTTATATAGGTACTCTATTCTCAAAGAGAAGCATAACTTCCACTACTTAAGTGTGGACTGCATACAGTGACCTCTTTCCAAAGAGTATGGGATGGAAAGGAAAGGAAAGGAAAGAGTGTCTTTACACTGGAGAAATGCGACAAAAATCCACCTCAAGCCAGGCCATCCAAATTAACAGAAGCAATGATAAATCACACTGAGAGTAAATAACCTAGATATGATGAGAGAAGAATGGCCCTTTATTCTGTGGTCTTCTGTTAAAACCTCAGTCTAACGTGACCAAGCACCAGCCAAATACCAACAGAAGAACGTTCTACAAAGTACATGACCAGTACTCCTCAAAATGGTTGAGATAGTCAAAAACAAGTGAAACCTGAGAAACTGCCACAGCCTAGAGAAGCCTCGGGCAACAAGACAACGAAAATGACACGTGGTATCCTAGGTGGGACCCTGGAACATAGAGGAAAATGGAAAAACTGAAGGTAATAAAATATGTCCTTTATTTAATAGTAACATATCATTACTGGCTCATTAATCGTGACAAATGTACCTCATTAATATATCATGTTAATAATGGAGAAAACTGGGTTTCAGGCATATCGTAACTTTTTGTACCAACTTCGCAATAATACCATAATCTAAAACTGTTTTAAAAGATAAAGGTTATTAAAACATTAATTTCTTAAAAGATCTACGGGAAATGTCAAAGAATTTTAGCCTTTGTTTTATTTGAATTAAAAAATGCATGGGTAGCTATCACAACATTCTCTCTTTTTACAAATGTTTGAAATAGTTTGTAACAGTAGCAAATTCATACTACAAAAAATTTTTAAATACCTGTTCTGACTCAAACTGCTAAATAGGAGGGTGAGTGTGCCAGGAAAGGAAAGAACGCAAGCCATACGTGCTTCCTCTGCTATAGCACAGAGTGGGGCAAAGGCATGTTTACAGTTGTTAGGATGCAAAACACAGAATTCATTGTTGTATTATTAATTATTGTATTATTTTCTACACAAACACCTGTAAACCTGCTCCCTCCACCCCATTCTTTGTAGGGTGTATGGAATGGCATTTAGTACAGTTATGTCAGGAAAAAATTTAAATTTTGCAATGATCAGATGCTATTTCTAATTCAGGAATGAAAAACAAATACAAGATAATTTGCATCTGGTCACAAATTAGTAAGTGAATTTCCTCTATCGAAATTATGGTTTACATTTAATGAGTTCAAACAAAGTTGTTTTGTTCTACTTGTATTCTGGAGATTGTAACATATGCTAAGCACATATAACATTATCAGCTATAGTCCAAGTCACTTTGGTTTTAAACAAATGGCTATTTTTCTAGGGTAGCTCTAGTCCTAACATGAATAACCTTTTATTTTCTTCCCAAATCTTGACCTTGGTGACACCTGCATCCTAATTTCCTGAAATTTTCTTCCTATTTCTGCCCACCCATCATGGAGGAAAGCAAGAAATTACACTCCAGTTTTTACTAAATTCTTAGATGTTTCAAATGAAATGATTACTTAAGAATGAACTAAATTACTAGGTTGGCAATTGCTCCAGTAATTTGTCCTTGCTCCAATGTGTCCTTGCTCCAATGTGCTGGTCTGTTAGGTAAAACTCAGTGCCTTTTTCACTTTCATATATTTCTGGAACTTCCGGACTCTAAGCCCTATGCCTTGCAGTTCGATGGATCATAATGGTCCTCAGAGTTTATTTGGCAGGACTTTCTTTTCTCTAGACGATGAGAAGTTCAACTTAAAAAAAGGATTCCATAAAAAATATTCTAAGTACAAAATACTTATTCTAAGTACAAATAAATATTCCAAATTCAAAAAGACTTTCAGGTCCTTTAATAAGTAATATATATGTTCAATATTTTAAGAAGGAAATATACTATTCAGCTTTTCCCACACTAACTTGACTATTTTTTTAAAGAAACATCTAGACATACTAATGTCTATGGAATATGTTTTGGGAATATATTTTGTAACTTTTGGGAACAGCACTTTAATAGAAACTAGCACTTTAATAGAAACTATCAAAGCAATATAGGCAGTGGAAAATCTTCTTCGTACCCTTAAATTTCACCATATTAAACATTTTTCCTTTTATTATCAAGTAAAAGCAATCCTTACCATGTAACATTACTTAGTGAATAAGTTTTAATATTTATAGTCAAAGCAAAGGTTTCAAATTTGTAAGTGCCTATGCATATGGGCAGTTACTTATCTTTATAGGTTGAGAACTGTTGAAGCTGTGAGGGGCAAAGGAGTTAGGATAATTATACTTGTGGAAAGGCATACCCTAAGTGAAAAGATGAAAAAAAGAGAATCTCAAGAAACTACATTAAGCCAAAACAATGGATTTCAACTTAATTCTAAACCACTGCTAAGGTAATAATCTTTTTTAGGTATGCAAAGACATCTTGAAACAGGACCATAAGCTCCCAATCAGCAATTTTCTAAAATGAGTACATTTCTGATTCAAGCAGACAAAACTTCTGTTCTTCTTCTAGCTATTGCTGTTTCATTCCAAGAGATAAGAAATAGAGCAAATTATATAGGAGATAATGTCTTCAAGCTCCATTAGTCAGGGCCAAAAATTTCCCAGAGTTACCATTACATATAACAACTAGACTACTTATTCCTCCATTACCTGACATTATAATGCATGGCTTTCTACAATGGACAGTGCCTATCTTAAACTCAGTGCCTCATGGCTATTGTCAAACTGCCTAAAATGTCTTTTTTATGGGTAAATCCTCACGTTGCTGGCTTCCATCTACGGTACTCTTATTATAGTGCCCACCAAATCCGAGTGTAGGCTCAAGAATGGACCTCATTCTGTCCCTTTTCACAAAGAACCTCAATTATACTTCAGAAATGAGCCTCATTTAAGGTTGCATCTTAAATCTTTAAAAAGAGTTATGCTTCCACTGTGACAAGAAATACATTTGTAGGCAGGAAGTGCTCAGGTGCTCTGGCTGCAACTGCATGTTTATTTAATTTATTTTTTAATTTAATCTTTATGGTATTTTCCCCATTACCACTTAGTCCCCCTAGAACCCCCTCCCCGCATCAGTCACCACACCGGTGTCCATAAGTCCTTCCTCCTTTCTGCTCACGCCTCCAGTCCTTCACAATTACCATTTCCTTGTTACTTCACAAATATAAATACCTAAATCTTATAACAATTACCCATGTTAAAAATTCATTTTTTTGTTTAACAACACACACAGAAATTGTCTTTGCACTT
The DNA here is from genome assembly GCF_987537825.1 of Furipterus horrens. NCBI lineage: Eukaryota > Metazoa > Chordata > Mammalia > Chiroptera > Furipteridae > Furipterus > Furipterus horrens. The sequence goes on along the minus strand of NW_028327174.1, from coordinate 79,691,316 downwards.
TAGAAATGCACTACAAGAAACTAAATAAACAGAATGGAGATTTGTTTTCAACTGGCCCTGGCTGGGTAGCTAAGTTGGTTAGAGCATCATCCCCATATGCCAAGATTGCGTATTGGATCATTGGTTCAGGGCAGATGCAAGAATCAACCATAGAATGTATAAATATGTGAAACAACAAATAGCTGGTTCTCGCTCTCTCTCAAATCAATAAAAACATTTTTTAAATATTTGTTTAAAAAATAAGTTTTTAAGTATTCTGATGTTGGCATTTATGTTTTATTATTATTTTTAATCCTGCTGATTTTATTTTCCCAAAGCTCTAACAGTTTATTTTTTATTGTATTTTGATTCCATTTCCATTTATCCCCATTACACTCTCTTCTACTTCCACCCACCACCCTCCCCCCTGCTGCAATCACCACACTGTCATCCATGTCCATGAGTTTTTAATTTTTTTCGATCCCTCTACCTCTCACCCCCCAACCGCAGAACTCTTGGTTTGCTACCTATGAGTCTGTCTCTATGTTGCTTATTCATTCAGTTTGTTCATTAGAGTCCTACATATGAGTGAAAGTATATAATATTTGTCTTTCTCAAGTTGGTTTATTTCACTTAGCAAGATACTCTCCAAGTCCATCCATACTGTCGCAAAGGGTAACATTTACTTCTTTTTTACGGCCAGGTAGCATTCCATTGTGTAAATGCACCACAGCTTTTTTTATCCACTCATCTACTGATGGGCACTTGGGCTGCTTCAAAATCTTGGCCATTGTAAATAACACCGCAATGAACACAGGGGTGCACATATTCTTTTGAATTAAGTGTTCCAGGTTTCTTCAAATTCCTAGAAGTAGAATCAATTGGGTCACAGGCACTTCCATTTTTAATTTTTTGAGGTAACTCCATACTGCTTTCCACAGTGGCTGTACCAGTCTGCATTCCCACCAACAGCACAAAAGGATTCCTCTTTCACCACATCCTTGAAATCACTTGTTCTTTGATGATTTATTGTTTGATTATTTATTGATGATAGCCATTCTGACAGTGTGAGGTGATACGCCATTGTGGTTTTAATTTACATTTCACTGATTATTAGTGACATTGAGCATCTTTTCATATGTCTATTGGCCATATGTATGTCCCCTTTGGAGACATGTCTATTCAGATCTTTTGCCCATTTTTTAAAATTAAACTTTTTTGTGTGTGCATGTTTTATAAGTTCTTTATAAATTTTGGATATTAACCCCTTAAAAGATGTGTTGTTGAGTATGTTCTCCCATTCAGTGGGTTGTCTTCATTTTGTTGATGGTTTCCTTCGTTGTGCAAAACCTTTTTAGTTTGATGTAGTCCAACTTGTTTATTTTTTCTTTTGTTTCCCTTGTCTGAGGAGATATATCAGAAAAAATATTGCTACAAGCAATGTATGAGATTTTACTGCCTGTATTTTCTTCTATAGTTTTTATGGCTTTGAGTGTAACATTTAAGTCTTTAATTCATTTTGAATTTACTCATGTGTGGTATAAGAAGGCAGATAGTTTCTTTTCTCTATACTTATCTGTCCAATTTTCCCAACACAATTTATTGAATAAACTATCTTTAGCCCATTGTATGTTTAGGCTCCTTTGTCAAATATTAATTGTCCATAAAGACATGGGTTTATTTCCGGGCTCTCTATTTGGTTCCATTGATTTTTTTTTGCCAATACCATGCTGTTTTGATTACTATGGCCTTATAGTATTGTTTGATATCAGGTAGTGTGATTCGTCCACCTTTGTTCTTTCTCAGGATCACTGTAGCTATGCAGAGCCTTTTGGGGTTCTATATAAAGTTTTGAAATATTCATTTTAGTTCTGTTAAATATGCCATTAGTATCTTGATAAGAATTTCATTGAATCTATAGATTGTGTTGGTTATATGGACATTTCAATAATGTTAATTCTTCCATACCATGAACACTGTATGTGCTTCCACTTATTTGTATCTCCTTCAATGACTTTCTTTGCACCATATATATGTATGTTTTGGCATAATAAAAGACTAGAGAAAAATTTAAATAATATAGCTTTTAGAAAAAACCAAGGGTAGTATAGGGCTTTGAACACAGATATAAATTTGACTTTTATGAAGCTCAGCTTCCTCATTTACACAATAGTAGTCTAGATACTGGGAGTGTGTGAGGAGGTGATGGAAGAGCATATATTAGACACCAGTTTGTCACATCTTAAGAGGCTGAGCTAATCCAGCAGGTACTGTGACTGGCATGACCATCAAAGAGAAAGGTTAGGGGCCACCCTAAACATAATCTGTAATTCTTTGTTATGCAAGAAAGCACTGGATTTATGTCAAGGGAGATAGTTGATTAGTGAGAGTTTCAGATCATCCTAGAAGCTCAGGAATTAGATAAAAATGAAGTCGAACTCAGAATTAACTGTTGTTTGGAAGAAGTATAATTATAATATAAAGCTAAGGGTAAAATCTATAGCTCTGCAGGCTTCATGCTTCATGTTGCTGAAGCTCAAATGTAATGTGAGTCAATACAGGGGAAATGCAAGAGCCTTACGGAGTGATGAACATGTTCATGGCAGGCCTGTTTTTGAACCAATTTATGAGACTGCAAACACGAAAACTTTCTGATCTTAGAACAGATGTGACTTACTTTATATACCTGCATGTGTGAATGCATGTGTATGTGTGTAGAACATATATATTCATACACAGATGCCACAGGAAAAAAGGCAACCTCAACCTCCTTTTGTAAGTTAGATATTTGCTTTTGAAAAAAACATACATTTTGAAAATGTATGTTGCCTGCACCACCTTTCCTAAAGGTAAACATACTTAGACCAGAATGCTGTTTTCACAAGAGACTCACATTTTATCTCATTAAAAAAAAAAAAAAAATATATATATATATATATATATATAAGCAAGGAAAGTATAAAACGTAAATTAAAAGTAGAGTTTAACTCAAATTAAAATGGTCTCATGCTTAATTACATAACAGAAGAGTAAACATGATGCAGTAGGAAGAATGTCACCTGGAAGTCACGAACTTGAGTCCTGTACTCTATGTAGCGCATCAGTGGGGCTCATAACACATTAATAGGCTGTCAATGAGGGAAAAGTGCCTGCTAACTGGTATGGAATCCTATCTCTAATAAAAATGAAAGAGTAAGGAAATAAAATTAAAGTGCCTACATAATTTTCCCTTTTGCGACAAGCTATTTCCACCAGTCACAAAGCATGGCAGCCCACAACTGGAGCAGCTACGGATGGTTCTCGGTATACATTTCTGCTCTTCTTGAGGACAAGGAAATATCCTGTTTGTCTCTGCATCACCACTGCTTATTACAGAGCATGAGACAGAGTTCAGGGTCAGCAAATACCTGTCTAATGCAGACTTTTTGTAAAGGAGTTTTTTTAGAGTTCTGAAGAAAGCAAAGTTATTATTGAATGGGCATGTCAGTTGTCCACATATATCCTTCCAAATCAGAGAACTTGGGAATTATCAGGGCCTAAGCCTGCTGGGCTATTTAAGTGACACTAAATGATAACTACAGACCAAATAAAGAAACCAAACAAACAAAACAGTAACAATGAAATGTAAGTTAGTTCAAAAGCAATATAATTCTATTTACTGCTAAATAAAAAGTTAACATTTGTTTTTAAATATATGCATGTACATTTAGATATAAAGCAGCTAGAATTATTTCATGTAACCTTCAATGACTGAGAATTTGAGTTTTAAATTATTATTATTTCTAAAAATATCTGGCAAAAGGAACTATCTTTAACAATGACTTCTACTAACTGGCATACAAAGAATAAAACCATGACATATTTGGGAGGTATTTGAATTCCTGTGCTACTGAGTAGCAATAAGTAATTATAAGATTGAATGAGGGGGTGATTTCCAAAAAAACAAACTATCAGATCCATTATGCTTAAGAGCAAAAATAATACAATAATCAAATTATCTCTAGAATGCTGAATCATAAAGTCTAGACGTGGTGATGTCATATAAAATACTGAGCTAAATACAGTATTAAATAAAGGTTTCTTCTGTATTCCATCCAATATTTCAGTAGCATAATATACGTTACATTACTCGTCGTGTCAGAGATTAAATTTTCCAACTTGAATTAGACATATCCTTAATAATAACTAAGTTAGAGTCACAGAAAAAACAATTTTTTATTCCCTTCCCTTTCTAATCTAAACAAGGCAGTGCAGTGAATATAATGAAGTCTGCTTTAAAAAGGACCAAATGGAAAAAAAAAAATCTCAGCTCTAAATAGTAATACTTATTACAAAAGACCCACAGAAACAAATAGCACAGCACTTGAGACAAACTACAGCGACACCATTCTAGACTGGGGTATTAAACTTTGCTATCGAACCTCAAGTACTTCCACAACTGGAGTTTTATGTATTCCAATTACCCTTGGCTAGACACAGAAATCCGGCTTAGTGTGTCCATGTAGTAGCCAAAATAAAGGCTTTCTGTGTTAAGAATTACTGTTAAGAGTCTCCCTATCCTTCTTCTTCTCTTGCTAACCTAAATCTGTTAATAAAATAAGCTAACAGCCAAATAGCCTTTACTACAATTTAAGTCACTATTAATTTTACTGGCTCACAAAAACTGCAAAATATTTGGCTTAAATAAATTAAATAGGACGAAAAATTCAAAGTAAGGATATACACATAATTATAGAACTCACAGCTTTAGAAACAATTATAAAATCATGTGAAATACCGTAATAATGGAAATGTTATTCCTTTATCTCTCAATGCATGCCTCATTTTAAATTCATGGCACAAGCCCTAAGTAACCAAGTTCAAAAAAGAAATAATTCACAGCTTTAAAGAGTGGTTGTGTGTAGTATTTTAATGTGGACATGATGTTGGAGTGAAAGTTCCACCAGTTTTAAAGAGATGTCACCCAGGCTCAGTGGCATTTAAACAGGGAGGCAGCTGTTGACCATAAAGTAGAACTACTCATCAAGTACCCACGAAAATATGTATTTCATTAAAATGTAAGACCTAAAAGTGCCAATAGCCAAAAACAGAATTCCTAAGTTCGTGACCTATAATGCTGAATAATAAAAATGTGTTTAATGACTCAAACCAAACTAGTATACAGACATAATATCTAAAAATGAGTTATAAAAACAGAGAGGAAGGAAGGATTGGCTTACTTTTAGAATCTCCTGTCAGGTATAACCAGGGGTAAAGAAAAAAACCCACACTTAAAATTATTTAGTATAGAGTGAATATTAATGATGCTCAATTAAGAATACTTTGAAGTTGTAACCAATTCTACTATTTAGTAGATAAGTTATTCTTGAGGATGTACCTTAAATCTTTAAAGCTCAGTTTCCTTATGTATACAAAGAGGATAATATTCATTGTCAAGATTCGTAAAATAACACATCTAGCACAGGTGCTCAAGAGATGGACAGTCTTCTTGTGCCCACCTCTCCTTCTAGGGTCTTGGAAGATGACCCTGTGTCCAATCTACAATCATGCCATTCTCACTCATTTATTCAGTACATATCATTGGGAATTACAGAGATGCCTAGCATGGAGCAATAAGTCTCAATACATGTGTTAACTAAATGAAGGTCATAATGAGGAAGTATGAATCAGGCTAAGGAAACAAAAATATTTAAAAATTTATGTACCCAGCCATTAAATAACTTAAAAAGAGAAATGCACAAGGAGGTTATAGGGATAGTTACCAAGATAGTGAACTGCCATATACTGAGAAGGATAAAAAGGTAACACTTAGTTCCTGACCCGTGCCTATGGTCAAAAAAGCAGACACAGATTTATTTCTGCTGTTCAACCTGGGAAGTACTATTATAGAGATACTTAGACCAGGGAAGTACTATTATAGAGATACTTAGACCAGGCTATGGAAGCACAGAGAAAAGAAAAAAAAAAAAAAAAACTGATGGAAAGACTCAGGCAAGACCTCACAGAGGAAATAAAATTTGAGCAGGCAGAGAAAGAGAGAGAGAGGAAAAAAAGGACATTTTTAGTAGAGGAATAAAAAAGGATTTGATCTATGAAATCTGTCAAAATATTCTTGGAAATGCTAAATCATGACTAAACTTTTCTAAATACTGTAAATACTACACAAATTCTTAAAGAAAAATTTGAACCAAAAAAATATATACTAAGTAAATAATTCCACTGGCTGTAATAATGGCACCAATAATCTGTTTTTATTTGTCTTATAAAAATATAATTGTATATGAAATACTATTATACAGTCCGTCTAATATAGTTGAATATCACTTTTACATATTTCCTTTGGTCAGTTTTGATAAAACAATAAAAATGCCACTCCATTTTTCTCTTCTCTTGAGACTAATAAACAATCCTATTTTACAATATCTAATATTTAAAGCATTCAGAAGTCAAAATGTGCGGCATTTTTTACTTTGCCAATTTCATGTTAAGTCAAGGGCCTACTACCAGGCCAAGAAAGCCAAAGTTAGACAAAAGCAACCCATTGGGATCAAAAATTTGCCAAATCTCATAGTTCAAAAAGAAACTGTTAAAGATGGTTGTGAGGCTTTGGCACTGTGAGTTCAACTCATTTCTTGATAGGGCTTGTATTTCATCTAATCAGCAAATTGGAAACTATAAAAGTTTTGGTGGTGTAGGGGAATTAAACTTTGGATCGAAATACATACATTTTTCCTTCCCTTCCACCATATGTTTCAGTGAGTTAAAACTTCTAAATCTTGGTTTTAAAAAATGCCTTATAAAAAATAAAGCAGCTTGTAAAATTATATTTTTGGAACAGGAAATTTAAAATATTGAGGCTTGAAAAGAAGAATAGGGGAAAAAAGGACATACAGTTTCTCTAACCAAAGTAGTGTCAAGCTCTAGGTATATTCAGAAATACGTACATTCAAGCTTCCAAATTTTTTCTTTTCTAGGTGACCTTTTCTTAGTTTCTGAAAACAAAGCATCTGAAACTCGTACAGCTACTTCTTGAAGGTGATCATTTATCAATCTAGTTAAAGAGGATTCCATTTGAAATCTTTAAGAACATCTCAAAGATAGTAGTTCGGGCAAGAGATATATATATATAAATTCGATTCTTATGTGGAGCTATGTAAATTATAATACTTACTATCTGAACAAGAAATGGAGAGGTTTTCACAAGTTAAAACATTTTTTTTTCTAACTGATAATAAACTTGACATATTACAATCTCATAAATGGCAGAAATAGTAACTTGGCCCCATCAAATCAGAGTAATGTTCTCCTTTCCCTTTGTCTATTCTTTTTCTGTTGGGTATTATATTGATTTCTTTCATATTTTCTTTTTTTTTTAAATTTCATTATCTTTTGGTTTTCATATGGAAAGATTTCTTCACCTTTATTCTCCTAGCCTCAAATGAAAATCATTTCGACACTGTATTTTATTTATTTATTTATCTATCTATTTATTTATTTATTGTAAATTACGGTTTAGATTCAGTATTATTTTACATTAGCTTCCAGTGTACCAAACAGTGGTTAGACAATTATATAAATTTATGAAGTGATTCCCCCCCAATAATTCTACTACCTAGCTAGCACTATACATAGTTATTACAATATTATTGCCTATATTCCCTATACTATACTCTACATCACCAAACTATTTTGTAACCACCCATCTGTACTTCTTAATCCCTTCACTTTTTTTACCCAGCCACCCAAACCCTCTCCCATGTGGCAACCATTATTCTGTTCTCAGTATCTAGGAGTCTGTTTCCATTCTGTTTGCTCATTTATTTTGTTGTCACATCTAAGTGAAATCACATGGTATTTGTCCTCCTCTCGGTATTTGTCTTTCTCTCTCTGACTTATTTCATTTAGCATAGTCTACCATATTGTTGTAAATGGCAAGATTTCATTCTTTTTTGTGACCAAGTAATACTCTATTGTATATATATATGTACCACATCTCCTTTCTCCATGGTCTATTAATGGACACTTAAGTTTCTTCCATATCTTGGCTATTGCAAATACTGCTGCAATAAACATAGGGGTGCATATATCTGTTTGAATAGTGTTTCTCAAAGCTCTCATTTTTAATTATTTATGTTTTAATGACATCCTGCTTCATGAAATACTACATTACCATCTCTAAGATTAAATTTTTTTTCTTTTCTTCCCTCCAGTGTTCTCCTAATAATTTGTTTTATTTCCAATCTTTTACATTTGAGGCTTTTATAGTATGATTGATGATCCTTGGTTTCCCACTGATACTTAACAGTAAGTTTTTTAAAAAGCTGAATGGTATTCCTTAGACATAGGTGTGCTTTCCAGACTGAACAGACTCACGTTTGTGTATCTGCTATGGGAACTAGCTATTTATAGGGCCTCTCCAATGTATGTATGTGGAAATCTTTTTCACACAATGATCAGTTTCCCTAGAAAAGACTTCAACAATTTCTTGGGAGGTGGGGTGAGTGGGGGATGGAGAGGTAGGGTTGATGGTGCTCTGGGTCGGATAGGGGAAGGGTGATGAGAATTTAGGTACTCTACTGGAAGATATTCACTCAATCTTCTTTTCAGCCCCTTTGCATCCCACTGTCAGTTGTGCAAGCTCTTCCTGAGTCCAGGACCTGTGTTATTCAACACCACCATCACTAGGGGCTTCCTTTCCCTTGACTTAGAGGTCAGTGCCTGGTTGGGACATGGTGGACATGGGGGAGAGAAATGACTGTTTCATACATACCATACCTTGTTACTGAGTACTCCGTTTTATGCTGCCTAATTCTCTTTCATGCCAGCTCTCTCCAAGTCTTGAGTTGTCTCTCCAGGTTTCTTTCTGAGTATGTAAGATTTCTTTCCACTGTTATCCCATCCCAAAGCCAGCTCCGAGAAATCAGTTGTAATACTTCCTCTTCCACTTCCAGACTTCCAAAAATAAGTTTAAGTATCATCTCTTCTTGCATTCTGATTGCTTCTACAGGGTTATTTTTTCTCAATATTTTACTCAGTAAAAGTTTATTCTAATTTATCCACATAATCACTATTTCTTTGTTCATCATTCTTTCCTCACCTCATTCAGTAACTCCTTCTAGATTTAACTTTTTTTTTTTTTGGAAGGACATCTAATATAATTTCTTCAGCAAGAGCTTCCAGTGGACTGAATTTTTATTTAATTTATTGGCCAATAAAGTCCCTGATCATGCACATAAATACAAACCCTAAGCAGAGACTTCTTTCATTCTCGATTCAGATCCCACACTGAGACAGGCGATCCTTCATTCTGCTTCTTGTATCAGTATGCAAACTTAGTCCGTATTATCCTTTCACTAAGGATACATATTTTCCCTGCTTTATTGACATCTAATTCCTCGCCTTCTACTGATCTGAAGTTTGGCTCTTAGTCCAGTAAGAACAAAAACAAATGGACAAACAAAAAGCCCCTTCCCTCCCCACAGGTTATCACAACCGGTAAACGATTCCAAATCAGCTACAGGATAGGCCACTGTTTACTCTTCTGTTGTTTAATTATCATTTCATTTCTAGCTCCAGAGAAATTATCTTACTACTTTTTGAGTTCAGATATGCATGAAGAGCATGTGTGTTATATTTTATCAAGTATATCTAGTTTTTTTTTTTTTAGTGAGATGCTTTCTGGTTACTTAGTCTGCCTATATAATTTCTTTAATAGCATTTTAGTGGTATCTTGCAATGGATACATAATAATTTTAACTGTTTAACCTAGCATCTTCTGTAAGAAATTAAATGTTCTTACTTTTAAATAATTACACCTTTCTGTGCATTCACTTAGGAATCACTTTTCTGACCTTTTGCTCTATGTTTTCCTAGTATTTATTTATTTTTATAAATACTGGAGAAAGATTAGGTGCTATAACTACATCAATATAGGCAATAGATTCGAATTAGGATTGAATGCTAATTTTATTTATTATCTGGGAGAGCTCAGAAACTTTACATATTTTGGACTATCTTTTATTGTGTAAAATGAAAATAAAAACATTAATAATATTTTGAAACACATGAAATTACACTATGAGGTAGAATATCAGCAATTGCTTATGCTTCACACTAACATCACTCTCATGGAACTGTGGCCTCCAAGAGTGCTTGTCACATAATGAGTGGCCAGTGATGCTTCTCTTCTCTTTGATCATTATTTCAGTGTGAAGGAATTCCAGGTGATATTGATCCACACACATGCAAAGTTTCGCCTATTTTAAAAGATCAGACTTAGTTCTACATTACAGCAATTCTGGGTTAACACTGGCTTGTAAAACATAATCTTTATACAAATATTGTTATTATGACAAATTCATGATGTAATCACATATTTGGGGCTCTCCATTTATGTTTTCATTAAGTTACATCAAGGATCATGGCTTATCACATTTTATCTAAAGCAAATCCCACAGTCAAAGAAATAAATTTTTCCACATTTTCTATACAGGATTCTAACTTAGTATTGCCATCATTATGTCCTAACAACCTGAGCTCACTGGCTAAGAACCAGTATCTCAAACCTCACTCTGCATGGAGAAAACAAATTTCTAAAGGGTGAGGAAGGCAGGTACTCACTGTTAGAGCAAGGAGTTTCCCATAGGTGAGATGAGCAGGGACGTGGTCAGTCTTGGACCTCAACGATTCCATATACCAATGCTCCGCTTCAGGGAGTTTGCTTAATCGCATGTATGCTTCCCCTGGAAAACGAAGTGTGAAAAACCAATCTGAGGACCCAGCTTTCCAACAGTTTTTGCAAGAACATCACATCATCGTGCTCATATTCCATGAAATTTCAAATACTTTGGCAAGCATTTTCATCCGTTATTTCATTTGATTCCCCGAAGTCATCACATTTTACACATGAGAAAATGTGTTTGGAGAAATTAAATGAAATGGCCAAAATAAAAATTTTATTAAGTGATAAAGCTTTAATTTTTTACCAAGGAACATCTGACTCCCGTGTGTATGTCCTTTATCACCATTTCTTTTTGTTACTTTTTTTTGTTTTAAAGATAAGGTTTTTTCTTTCTTATGTGCAATCCTTTTTTTTTTAATTCACATTCATTCATTCCTTTAAAAACTCAAAGCATTGAGAGAATAACTACTAAGCGAAGAGCATGATGTAGGACCTAGAGGAGAGAAGTTTAAGGTCATACCCTCCACAACCTTAGTGAGAAAGGAAGATTAAATGAAAGTGTTAAAAATTTATGGATTAAGCATTGATACTAGGTCTTTTTTTTACAATTATTTGCATTTTACATTTTAATAAGTAAATAAAATTTACCAGTTTCATTTTTAAGACCTAATACACATATGACAATTATTTATTATGCCCAGCACCATGTACAAAGCTAGTCTGAGGCCTTTCAGTCATCAGTTACTACTTTCAGGTTATACAAATTTTACCTATCAAACAGCACTTCACTAACAGCCAAGCAAGAGGAAAACAAACTGGAAATAAAGCCAAAAGTGTATCAGTTGCCCTTTTATCATAATGCTTCTCTCCCTTTAGTATGAAAGAATATTCACCAATGGAAAATTATATCTTAAGATAATCTGTGTATTTAAGTTAAATATTGTAACTTTAATAAGCACTGCAAATGTAGAAGCGACTCAGTTTCTGAGACCAAGCAATAGATTGGTAACTTGCATTATTTTTCAAGCGGACTTGTATAGCTTAACTAATCATAATTATGATAGATTTTTCAATTTAGGGGCATAATCAAATGTTTTTCTAAGTGTACTTATACCCACATTGGCTGTACATCCTTGTTTCAAAGGAAGAGCTAGTTTCCTTTTTTAAATCATATTCTCCTATCAGCACAACACCGTCAATACTAATTGAATTAATTTGAGTCTCCTGACCTTTTGAGATCCCTTTGCTCAACAGATCAGTAATATATATTGATGACAAATAATATGTAATATGCACACACACACTTATGTGTTTCTAGTTCTGGGAACAGTCCTTAAACTATACTATCATAAAAATGACAGCTAGAAAATGTTTTGCTTTGTTTTACTAAAACTTAAAATGTGTTTTCACCTAAAAAAAATTTGGTTAGATTAAATCTCATGCTCAGGGTGAGATGCAAGACGTATTGAAGCAAAAGCCAAAGACTGAAACAAAATACACAAAATGCTGATAGTTGTCAGAATGGCAGGATTAATAATAATTTTTTTAATTTAATAATTTTCTGTAATTATATTGTTGTTATACTATCTCTGTAATAACTGAAACACTGTCATACAGATTTTTTTTTTGCCATATTAAACTAACAAATGTTCCCAAATAAAGAGAACAGCAATTTTTCTTAGGGTAAGTGAATCACTCTTCATACTAAAACAACGTTAGATATAATTTACATATAGGAAGGATACACAATTTCTAAGGTGCTAAAAATGTTAAAAGTAATAATAAATTAGGTGTAAATATTAATCTCTAAAATGGGTTCTAAAGCCAGTAGAAAACACATACTGACATCAAAGTTTCAGTTGAACATGGCCCTGAATTGCAGGTTGTTTGGAATCAATTTAAAATTCTACCCTGGGGCTTCAAGTGCTCATAAGTCACCTTTTAGAAGTTGTGCAATCATTGTATATAATACAGCTTCTACTTTTTATTTGTAAAAAGTCCAACTAAATTGTAGAATAATAACAATAGATTGTCTAGAAAAAGAACACAGGAGAACCCGATTTCCAGAGTGCTTGAGATTCAAATCTTTGTATTTATTGTTGATGGCTGAAAATCACTTTGGGAAGTGTACTTTCCCTTCTAAGTCAGAAATCTATCATTATTAAAACGTGTTTTGAGATGAAATATTAATAATTTACTAAATAATTCATGGTTGTCCCATTGTCCTCAGTAAGAACTCATACACAATAAATAATTTGTAAAGCTTGTGAGATGGAAAAATATCAAAGGCCTATAAATAAGAAATTTAATTTAATAATGCATCTTGGTAAGTATATGAAATGATGTAAATAACAAATCTTCTTGGGTACAATTTATAACAACTTAAAAAACTTTGTGTAACCATTCATTGTATCTCACTAATAATAATGATTACAATGACAGTAATTTAGTGAATATTTATTATGAATTAGGGTAGCAAGGTGGGCGGCAGGTGTGTAAATGTGTGTTTATGTGCACCCACTTCTCCTCACATTCTCCATCTTTGGGACATAAAATGTTCTCTCATTTCCCACAAAAAGCCTTAACGAGTTACCCCCATTCAATAACTATCAGCTAATTGTTCAGAATAGGTTTGTAAAATGAAACATATTTTCAATCTATTAGTTGTTTTATATATGTATCTCATTTTTATTAAGAAATGTCATTACCTGGACTTTACAAATGAGGAAATTGAGAAATACAGTGGCTAAATAAAGCACAGAAACTGATCAATGTGAAAAATGTAAAGCTGCAATTCAATCCATGACCAAAGCACATTGCTTTAACCAGCTGGTGCAGAGGAATCGCAAACTGTCTGACTCCCAGTTCAGATAAAAATTATATTCTTTTTCTTACTCCCAGAAAATAATTTTCTAGTTTGTGATATATTGGCTATGTGTTTACTTCACTTTGCCTTAGGTTTATCTGTTAAATTAAAGGAATAAAGAAGAGCAATAATAATCCATGGATGACCTTTAAAAATGTTGCTGCGTGACTCCATTCTTAAGGGGGAAATATTTAGCACATGAGATGCACTTTACTTCTAAGGTTAACTTCAGCACAAAAAAGTCCATAAAATTGGTAATAAAATCAAAATGCAACATCTAAAATGCAAGAAAATGGTTATGTGTCAATTTAAATGTATTTTAAAGGTAACTCAACAAAGATGTAAGCAATAAACAAGTATTAGCTGTAACCCCAGCAATGACAAGGCAGGGGTTTCACATTTCTCATTTCTAATCCATAGTAGGGTTCAGAACACTCATCTTATGGATGAGGAGGAAGGCTCAGGAATGATAAGTGACTTGCACAAGTACAGTTAACAATTCTATCTGAAAAGGTTTCAAAGGTTCCAAAGCCCATACATTTTTCTGTTGCATCAAGCTGCCTACCATATTAAGCTGATTATTTATTGACTACCTACTAAAGGTTTTAATATGTTTTCTTATACTTTTACATTATGCCTACACTGAGCTTAACCAACTGGCTCAGTATTCATAACCAGGCAAAAGTCACATTCAGGATTCATATCAGAATTCTCCCTGACTCTTTCTAATATACCATTCTGCATCAATATTAAAAAGTAATGAGAGAGGGAATACAATACTGTAAAGAGTGCCATCAGTTGCCTCAGTTTTAGGAGAGAATAAAATATATGTAATACTTTATCTTCATTAAAATATTAAAGTCATAAAATTTCATGAGGGAAATGGACACAGGGAAAGAAAGTTCAGTGAATTCAATAAGTAAGGAAATGAAGATACTTGGATGGGAATGAGTGGAGGGAGGGGTTAAGTCATCCTCTCTGGTACTCTAATTCTTCTTAACTTACAATAACAGAAAAAAAATGTTTATAGTACCCAGGAGGAAAGAAGCAAGGATATTCTTCCTTCTCATTCTGCAAAAAGCAAAACCAAAAAAAAAAAAAAAAAGACATAATAGAGGCACCTTCGTAAGAATGAGATTTGCTGTGCAATGATGTAGTGATCAGATTTATCACTCAGATTTATTTCCAATTCACTTGTAGACAAAAGGGATTTGGGTGTCTCCAGGTTGGCTTCAGGCAGATATAAACCAGTTTCAGATGTAGAACAAATAACGTCCCTCTGCCTCCCTAGAAAGCTTGCATCTAAATAGCCCAGGCCAAGCTTGCTCCTTAAAGGAAAACCTGCTGGCCTATTGATGATGTGATAGTTCAGATCTCACTGCTTCTCGTGTTCCAAGTTCCTGGACAGCTTCAGCTTGCAGGTGAAGAATAGAGCATGCAGAGGGACAAATACAGTGCCCACTTTTGCCAGTGTTTCCTTTTATTTCTCCTCCCCTTGCTTAGGATAGTATATTTCTATGTTGTTTTGGTTTACAGCCCCCTCCCTTTTTTTTTTTTCAGTTTTATTGAGAAATAATTAACATACAGCACTGTATAAATTTCAGGTTTCCACTTAATGACTTGAGTTATACATATTGTGAATGATTATCACAATAAGTTGAGATCCATAATTTCATATAGATGCAAAAATGATTGAAATATTTTTCCATTGTGATAACTTTTAGAATCTCTACTCTCTTCACAACTTTCAAATATACAATAACAATGTTAACCATAGTCATCATACAGTCCCAGCAGTTTTAAGTAGAAATTTGTACTTTTTGACCACCTTCATCCAATTCCCCCATGCCCCAGATTCCCCATTAAAAAAAAAAAAAAAAAAAACTTTTGTGACCAAGCTTACCAAAACTGATCACCCCTTACTCAATTCTTAAGAGTAATTATAAACGTCCTTCTTAAACCCTTGAATAAGTATTGTAAATATCATTTTAGGTTACCCAATATGGATAATGCATATAATGGAAAACATAAACATTAATGAGGTATTAGTCATTCCTGTCTGCATGGTGCTTGCAATCTAGTGACAAATGAATATATTTATTATCATTTTCCAAAGTTTGATTTTTAGGTACACATAAAACAGTACTACACAAAAATATTTTTTTTAAATTAATACTTTTAAAGTTCATCTAATCTGTGTTTTAAAAATGTGATTTCGTATATATCATGGTTTTGAATGAAAAAAAATAATCCAAGAAAATAATTAAAAAGACAGTAAGTGGCCATGAGCTATTTGAACAGTGTAACAGGAGTAAATGAAGTGTGAATGACACAAAATCACATATCCGAGGTATAATTCAAGAAATTATAAAAAGTTTCAGAAGTATGTAAAAAAAATGCTATAACAGCACACTGGGGAGAAAGTCTGTTTTTGTAAAAGGCCTCGCAGACGTTATAGCATTTTTCTGGCCTCTCAAGAATAATGGGGACACATAAAGTGGGCCCACATCACTTCCAGCAGACTTTCTGAGGCCAATACAGTGAAAGCATCTCATTGCCAATACTCCGAATTTTGGGATAGTTTGTCTGAAGGGCAGGCATTGCATTCTATGACAATCCCTCTAATTTCCAAGTTTGAGGATTTATCTGGTCACTAAGGTAATTCTCCATTTTTCTGAAATGGTTATTTTCCACTTAAGACAGTAGGTTTACTTTGGTGGCTTTATATTTAGTGTGCTGGCCATTTTTATTTGATGATTACTTTATTAATCTTCCTAGTTTTTATGGTTATTGCTTTTTTATATGCTACTTAATTCTTTTTCTAAATTAATTTTGCCACAGAATTTTAAAATAAAAGAAATATATTTTAATTAATTAAATTTGTTTCATCTACCTGTTAAAATCATTAACAATTATGATGCACATTAAATTATGAACTATATAAAAAATAGTAGTTAGATGGCTAGGTTTCAAATTCTTACTTTGCAATTAAGTAGTTTTATGATTGCAAATAAGTAAGTTATTTACAGTTCCTTAGTTTTATCATCTACAAAATGAGGGTTTAAGAATAAATAATTCCTTTTTCTCCAAAATAATATAGATGATAATTTGTAGGTTCACTGTGTTCCTAAATTTATGCAGTCATTTCATAAATCAGTGACAATATCCTAGTCAGTTTAAAAAGCACTGCTGTACTCATAGGTTTTTCTAGACGATCTGCTCAAGACTGGCAATATCCTGATCAAGTCCTAATCATTTCTTTTTTAAAATTTTTAAATATTTATGTATTTGCTATCTAATTATAAGTATATCTGCTCATTACAGAAAGTCTGAAAGACCATAATTTTATTAAATTGAATCAATTCCATCACTCATGGATAGCAACTAGTAAATTTTGGTGGCTTTCCAGAATTTATTTTACATACTGAAAAAAATTTATCATATAATTAATAAAATATTTCAGTAGTTCAAATAAGTATTTAAGTTTCTTACATTATTTTATTATAATAAATAAAAATGTGTTGATTTTTCTAAAATTCAATTTTCTCATTTAAGATTATTAATACTCAAATTAGGTTTCTTAAAAAACAAATCCCTCACAATTTATTACGCAGATACTGTACCTACTTTGGGAATTATCACTCTGTTTCTCTCTTTATTTACACTTATTATTACCTTAGATTATGTACATAGCAGTGGAATTGTTAAACTATATAGCTTTGGCAAATTTAATATTTAAGATACAGATTATCAAGTTGGCACACCAAATACTATATAACTTCACTTCCCCAAGTAGTACATGAGAACAACTTTTCTAAGGTTGCAGCAAAATGAGATTCTAATTCTTTTAAAAATGTGCATTGGAAAAGAGAAAAAATGCTTCCATTTTAATTTTCATTTTAATTATCAATAAAAATACACAATTTTTCACAAAATTTTATCCATGAATACTTTAAGTTTATTCTTTCATCGTTTTATGCCATTTTTGAATTTCAATATTATCTTTATGGTATTGCAAAAGATGGTTAAAATAGTTTTTGTATGAGACTATTTTAATTTTTATATATGCAAACCAGTTGACTTTTCCTTTGTAGCTTTCACTATCTTTTATGTACAAAAAAATAGCTCTCCACCACAGGGTCATAGCTTTTCTCCGAATTACATAATTTCATTATCAAAATTGGCTACTAATCCATAGGAAATACATTTTGCCATATGGTGTGTGGCAAGTATTGTTTGCATTTTACTCTTTCCACCAAACATTTAATCAACAATTCCAAATCAACTTTTGTAAGAATTTCCTTCCTTCACCAATATTTAATTCCACATTTATTATCTACAAAAAAGTTTTGTAAATTCTGATGTTTTTAGGATCTCCCTTCTATCCTACTGGTCTAGTTTTCTATTCTTACCCCAGTACAACACTGCTCTAATTATTGTAATTTTTGATACTGAGTAGAGCAAATTATACCCATTATTCTTCTCTAAATTTTCTTTGCTCTATTTTCCTGTTACTTTGGAATCATTTTGTCAAATTTTTGATAAAATTCTTTTTTAATTGCTTATTGCTATTGAATTATAATCTATTAATCAATGTGAGAAAAAAATTTTCACCAAACTGAATTTCCTTATTCAGGAATAGTGCTCAATTCTTTCTTTATCCAAATTTCCCTCACCCTTGATTCTGTACCTGTAGGGCCTACCTTGCCAGTTATAATCTTCCTAATCTCAGACTAGACCATGAGATGTGTAGAACCAGACACAAAACCCTTCATCTGCTCATCTGTCCTCCAGCCTATGTTCAGAGGTGTCTGGCTTGAAAAAGTTTTGGTAAGTATTTGATAATTAATTGATCGCATTATGTATCAACTTGTATTTAGATGTTCCATTTTTATCAAGTATGCTTTATCCAGAATCTGTAGTCTGTAAGAACCATATGACATCAGGAATCTATTATATCAAGAGTTTAACTTGCTGTGATTTTAATTCTCACTTTTGATGTCACAGTGTTCGTATTAACATGGAAACATTAGGAAGTCTGGCTTTATTTATTTATGCCATAAACTTGCTATAAATGTTCGCTGTCATATTTTGTGAATCTCTTGTATTTAAATCCTTATCTTATCTTTGTAAAAATAACAAAGTCCAGCTGCCTTAGATACATTAGTTCTGATTGTAAATTCTCAACAGCTAGTGTCCAGAGAAGAAAAGAAGATGAAGAAAGAATTTTAAATGATTACAGAAATTAGAGAAGTTACTTAGCATCTGATGACAGACTTCTACAAGTATAACTTTTTCCATTGGGGTGGAAGGACTGGAAGCAAAATGAAATACAATCCAAGTCTTAAAATTAAGGAGGGTTATGGAAGGGTTCAATCTTAACTCTTTACTAAGTGCTGTAGCACCAAACTTAAGGGAAATCTTGAAGCCTGAAAGAATAATTCTAAACTAAAAAGAGGAAACACAGAGGAAAAAAAAAACAAATACATGTTTCATTAAGTAAAAACACATCAAGAAAGGGGTTAAACTTCGGTGAAAGTTAAAAAGGTTCTTAATTTCTAGTGTGAGGTTATATACAGGAAACATCTGATGTGCCATCAAAATTTAACTTGGAAAAAAGCCAGGATCCTGTGTCAATATTTCTCCTCTTGCAACTAGGGATTCTGAAGTTCTCCAGGCTAATCAATTCCCTTTATGTTTTCAAAGAAATAAATCACTGAAAATAATCAATCAACAAATGCTCAGCATTTTCCAAAACAGAAAGAAAGGGAAGGAGGGGAGGGTGAGAGGGAGAGAGAAGAAAGAACAAAGAACAAAGGGAGGCTCGTGGGGGTGTGTGTGTGTGTGTGTGTGTGTGTGTGTGTGTGTGTGTGTGTGTGTGTGTGTGTGTGTGTGTGTGTGTGTGTGTGTATCCCTGTGTATGTTGGGGAGGTGATAATCCTCTCCCCGATAATATAATATGAACCTCAAGAGAATTACAATGGAGTAAATGAAATGGCTTAATATAATGTAAATAATTAGGGTACACTAGGGATATTAAGGCAGTGCTAAATTGTGCTTAATTTTAAAAAAAGGTTTATACCAGAGAAAGGAAAAAAGAATAAGCACTAGCCTAGAATGAATAAATAAAAATAATAATATTCAGAGAAATAGGGCTTGAGCATTTTCATAAAAATATTAGCTCAGTGGATTGAGCGTCGGCCTGCGAGCTAAGTGTCGCTGGTTCGATCTTCCAGTCAGGGTACATCAGAGAAGGAAAACTCTGACTCCAAAAAACCTCCGCTGCCTTGCGGCATACCTCTTCAGGGGAAAGGCTAAGGGAGTAAACCCCGACAGAAAATCCGGAGCCGGAGTCCCTAAGGCGGTTTGACGTTGTAGTCAACACCGGCAACTCCTGCGGCGCACCTGAACCCAAGCTGTATCGACTCCGTCTTTCCCTTGGACCCTTCAGCTGCGAAGAGAGGGGGGGTCTGCTGCATGGGCAACAGCAGACCCTCCATATTACCCTGCCCAGGCTCTGTAGCTTCAGCGTCATCGCAAGATGTCGATTCAACACGGGAGGAGACAGATACCATGTCACTCCCGAGTCGGACTGCACAGCCATTCTTGGCGGTGCAGATAGACTCTGAAGAAGCTACACCATCGTCTCTCGAGACGGACGGCTGCCGACGATAATAAAAGAATTTTCAGTTTTATATACCTCTTATGAATACATTTCATATGTATTCCTGAATCAAGCAATATGTCTTTATAATTTATTTTATACTATAATTTTACATTAATGTTAATTAAATTCATCCTGTTTTTAATGAAGACTTGAAAATAAGATTCTAATAGAGTTCAAAAAAATGCATTCCCATAACTAACATGTGGGCAAAAAAGACACATTCTGGAACAAAATTTCACATGTTCTATTTTAACTCTTTATTCAATTTAAGTATAGCAATAGTTTCTATCCGTGTAGATATAATTAAAACTAAATAATAATTCATTAGAGGAGTTAAATAAGATTTTTATGTAGAAAACAACCATTCCCCACCTATCAGGAAAAAATGACATAAATACATAGCAAAGTATATACAGCTAAAATATATTTAACAGGGAAATATATTTTATTTTAACATATGTTTTATTACTTGCCTGTTTAAAATTTGTGCACTTTTTTTTAATATTGATTTTTAAGATTCCATCCTTTATAAAAAGAGTATCTTCTTCTTCATGATTATGTGCATTTTATCTAAATGTCACCAAAACTGGCATCTTTCAAGAATGACAGATTTTGAAATCTAGTTAATTAAATTTCTAAGTATAACAACGTATCACCTCAACTGTATGAGAACAACGCAACCTATTTTTACTTCTTAGTAAAAAATTCATTCCATGGATATTGCCCAACAAAAGTGTAAAGATGTATATATTTTTTCTCATTTATTTCTACTGAAGCCTCAGAAAACAAAGTTTTCAAGCAGAACATAATGAAACTATTTGGGAATCAGAGAATAAGATATAATTAGGTTTTAATTTTCGTATATTCATTTCCTTATAACTCAATTTAAAAATAAAGTTGTTAAGCTTCAATCTTTTTCTTTACCACTAACCTGGCAACAGGTGGGCTGAGCTGGTTTTAACAACAATGAAATATAATCAACTGTCCCGTGTCATATTTCCAGGAAAGCAAGTGACGCGAGACCCAGGCATGATCCTTAGGCAACCCTGCTATTGGCATGAAAGTGTTCCAACTTCCCACAGGGACCGTATATCTTTAGGCCCTCGGTTTAAGTCAAACACTAAACAAAATATATTACCTACTTAATGCAGCTGAACTGGGTGCTGACCTCTGTAGTGTATAGAATAATGCCTAGCAAATTAATGTCTATAACCATGGTACATAATGTCGAATTTATATCAAGCATGAATAGTAAAAAGAAAAAATTAAACCACTGCAGTTTTATAGTAAGAAATAAACTTCCAGAAGAAAATTTGATAGCGTTTGTACATAAATTTTATATATTTATTCTTTTTGCTATACAGTCAAAAGTTCATGATTTCCTTATCTTGTTGGCTCCACGTCTTAGGAAGTGAACTTCTAAAATCCCTCAAAATTACATTTCACTTTTCTGGACTGTTTATCTACACCCCTAGCAGTGGTCTCTCAGTCTTGTCCTTTCTAACAATGTATATATGAAAGTGATATTAATAGCTTTATCTTTAAAAATTAAAGGTTAATATTCTTTTTGGAGGTACCTAGCTAGATCAATGGCTAGCCTAGTTGTATGGTCATACTGACACACTGATTTTCAGAAGTGCCACTGGAAGCAATTATAGAAAAATAACCAGAACACAAAATAGGGGAAGCAGGTGGTATAAAAAGCTTAACACTATTGAAGTGTTAATACCTCCACACGTGAAAGATGTGAAGTTCAAATCTCACACAGTTAAAAACCGTCTCTTTCACAGTCAGTATGCTAAATGCTTCAAGTGATCCACACCCAGTCACAGAAGAAAACATTAAGGATGTAAAATATCATGTCAAAAATTTACTCTGAATATCTCTAAATATATTCTCGAACAAGTGAGGTAAAGGCACACAAAGAGTTCAACAAAAATAAATGATTCGGCTAAAAACAACCAACCTTACAGAAGGCTGAGAAAGAAATAGGCTTCTTTTATAGCCACTCTACCAACTAAACTCAAAATATAATGTACATACTTCAGGTAGAGTTAGGATAAATTTACAAGTGAGAATTTTTCATTTTGTTTTCAGGAGGTATATTTGACATCTCATACAATAATTCTTACCTAAGTGGTAGTAGTAAGGAATTTAAATACCACTGATAGCCACTTTTAATGCTTAACTCTTTCATTCCATTATTTTCTTTCTCAAAAAATAAAATTCTATAACTTGTACAAGTTTTTAACTCCAAAAAATGCTCTAATAAATCCTCTGTGTTTTCTATCAATGGTTCTTTCTCCATTTTCTCTGAATAGCTAAATAAAATTGGGCAATCTCACACAATTTAAGAGCTACTTTCACGAAACTAAAAATTAAATCAATATTTCTTCCTTCTTATTGAGAATATGAGAAAGCATTTTTCAATTTTAAACTTAATAAAATATTTGCTATTTACAAACTGATGAAGGAAAATGTACTTTCCAATACTAAATACTATTATTTATTTATTTATTTATTTTTAGAGAGAGAGGAAAGGAGGGAGAAAAAGAGAGAAACATTGATGTGACAGAGAAACACGGATCGGTTGCCTCTCATACACTCCCCAACCTGGGACCAAATCCACAACCCAAGCAAGTGCCCTGGCTGGGAACTAAACAGGCGACCTTTAGCTTTGTGGGACAACACGCAACCAACTGACCCACACCCATCAGGGCCCAAACTGGGATGTTGTAAGTAACAGAATGTGTACAAAAACCAACCAAATAAACAAACAAACAATTCTCCCGCCCCCAAACACACAAAAAAAACAACAACTAGAAATTATCAGGGATAAGAGAATCAACAGTATCATCAAAATAAAGGCAAACAAGGCAATAAACAGCAATGGATCATTACATACAACTTCTCCTGAAGAAGTATGTAATCTCTCCCAAAGGTTAAAAGCACACTACCCACAGTAAACAATTTTTAAAACACAGAAAAATATAAATATTTATGAAAATTGTGACACTAGTGTCACATTAGAAATATAAAAACGTGAGTTTTTTCTTCTTTGTTTGCTTTGGTTGGGCTTGTGTGGTCCAGTCAACATAGCACAGCCTACATACTTATGGACAAAATATTCTCAAGGTTAAAGCAACACAGTTTTTCACTTTATTTATAGGCATTTATTTATCAAGGAAAGGCATGAAACTCCAGACCAACTGTCTTATTTACATTTCATACCACCATCATTTTTGTACTGAGTAGGGCGTATATGTGACTTTAAAGAGATATTTTGCACACAAAAATTATTCTGAACATAGTGATTATAGAATGCAATGGCAAAGCAATAACTCTGGGTTCTCTCTTACTTCATGCAACACATTATGTCCCTTTATTCTCAGGATTTATTACCAAGATGAAATGGCCTAAATTGCTCATATAATTAAACCCAACAATTACTTTGCATTGAAAGAGCTGAGTAATTTTATTTTAAATAGTAAATAGGCTTAAAATGACCTTCGGGATTAAAAGGGCTCTAGCTGATAAAAGTAATTAGAAGTTACAACCTAATTTAGTTTTGCATAGTCTTTTAGGATTATCCAAGAGCAACGTTTAACTGGACATTTTTAGGAAAATAATTATAGAGAAAGAAGAGAAAAATAGAGGATGGATAGTAATTATCCTATGGTAAAAAAGAAAATTAATATCCTGATTTTCTA